>NC_029780.3:82034830-82040568 GCF_000817695.3 Arachis duranensis | reverse complement strand
GATTTTCTAAAAATTTTAAGTTTGGTGTCTCTTGTGCTTTTATTTACTTAAAAATTTTTTAAAAAAATTTTGTTCTTGGTGTTCATCTTGACATTCAAAGTTTTCTTGTTTGTTCTCTTTGTTTTGATCTAAAATTTCTAAGTTTAGTGTCATTTTGTTGTTTTTCTCTTTCCTCACTAAAATTCAAAATTCAAAAAAATATCCTTTCCTTATTTTACTCATAAATTTCGAAATTTTGCATTAAATTAGTCAAAGATTTTCAAAATCATATCTTTTTTTTTAGTCAAGTCAAAATTCTAATTTCAAAAATTGATCTTTTCAAATCTTTTTCAAAAATCAAATCTTTTTAATTTCTTCAATCATATCTTTTCAATCATTTTTAATTGCAATCATAACTTCTCAATCATATCTTTTTCAAAATAATTTTCAATAATATCTTTTTAATTGCTAATTCCAAAATCTTTTTTATTAATTAATCAATTTAGTTTTCAATTTGCTTTGATTTTATTTTCTTTTAGTTTTCGAAATTTATTTTATTTTCTATTTATTTTATTTTATTATTTTCGGTCACTTTTAATTAAATAAAATAAAAAAATAAAAAAAATAAATATAATAATATCCACATCATCTCCCTTTCTCCATCATGGACCTAAGTGGAATTGAGCAGTCCAGAAGGAGTCTGGGGTCATATGCTAACCCCATTACAGCTGCATATGGGAGTAGTATCAGTATACCTCCCATTAAAGCAAGCAGCTTTGAGCTAAATCCTCAACTCATTATCATAGTGCAGTAAAATTGCCAGTATTCCGGTCTTCCACAGAAAGAACCCACTGAGTTTCTGGCACAGTTCTTACAAATTGCTGACACAGTACGTGATAAAGAGGTGGATCAGGATGTCTACAGACTGTTACTGTTTCCATTTGCTGTAAAAGATCAAGCTAAAAGGTGGTTGAATAACCAACCTACAGCAAGCATAAAGACATGGAGACAGTTATCAGACAGCAAGCATAAAAACATGGAGACAGTTATCAGACAAATTCCTGAATCAATTTTACCCTCCAAAAAGGATGACACAGCTAAGGCTGTACATCCAAGGCTTTAAACAAGAGGATAATGAATCCCTTTATAATGCCTGGGAGAGGTACAGAGGTATGCTAAGAAAATGCCCCTCTGAAATGTTTTCAGAGTGGGTACAGTTAGACATCTTCTATTATGGGCTCACAGAAAAAGCTCAGATGTCTTTAGACCACTCAGCTAGTGGATCTATACACATGCGGAAGACGATTGAAGAGGCTCAAGAGCTCATAGATACAGTTGCTAGAAATCAACATTTATACTAAAGCAGTGAGTCCTCTATAAAAGAAGAAGCTATAGCAGTAACTACTGATCCTAACCCTCAAGAACAGATGGTTGAGCTTAATAAGCAATTACTCATGATGACAAAACAGTTAGCAGAATTTAAAGAGATGCTCCAAGAAACTAAAATTGCTAACAAGAATATGGAAGCACAATTAAATCAGACAAGACAGCAACTATCTAAACATATAACAGAAGAATGCCACGCTGTTAAATTAAGGAGTGGGAAAATATTGAATGTGTCAACGCAAAGCAGCAGAAAGCTAAGAAAGGAACAACTGACAGAGGATAACCAAACCACTGTCCAAAATCCCTTTGAGGACAGTAAGAGCCCGGAGAGGAATACTTCTGGCATTCACACACCAGAAAGGGAGGAAAAGTTGGCGTTAAATGCCCATTCCTCACCCAATCCTGGCATTCAAATGCCAATGAGGAATCAGACACCTGAGAGTGCTGATAGTAACCCCTCTAAGAAGGCTTCTCCAACCACTTCTGTAGGAAATAAACCTGCAGCAACTAAGGTTGAAGAGTATAAAGCCAAGATGCCTTATCCTCAGAAACTCTGCCAGGCGGAACAGGATAAGCAATTTGCCCGCTTTGCAGACTATCTCAGAACTCTTGAAATAAAGATTCCGTTTGCAGAAGCACTTGAGCAAATACCCTCTTATGCTAAGTTCATGAAAGAGATCTTAAGTCATAAGAAGGATTGGAGAGAAACTGAAAAAGTTTTTCTCACTGAAGAATGCAGTGCAGTCATATTAAAGAGCTTACCAGAGAAGCTTAAAGATCCTGGAAGCTTTATGATACCATGCACATTAGAAGGTGCTTGTACCAAGACAGCCCTATGTGACCTTGGAGCAAGTATCAATCTAATATCTGCATCCACTATCAGAAAGCTTGGGTTGACTGAAGAAGTCAAACCAACTGGATATGCCTCCAACTTACTGATGGCTCCATTAAATACCCATCAGGCATAATTGAGGACATGATTGTCAAGGTTGGGCCATTCGCCTTTCCAACTGACTTTGTAGTGCTGGAAATGGAGGAGCACAAGAGTGCAACTCTCATCCTAGGAAGACCCTTCCTAGCAACTGGATGAACTCTCATTGACGTCCAAAAAGGGGAATTAACCCTGAGAGTCAATGAAGATGAGTTCAAGTTGAATGTTGTCAAAGCTATGCAGCATCCAGACACATCAAATGACTGCATGAGCACTGATATTATTGACTCTTTGGTAGAGGAGGTCAATATGACTGAAAGTCTCGAATCAGAGCTAGAGGACATCTTTAAAGATGTTCATTCTGATCTGGAGGAACTAGAGGAAATAAAAGAAATTCTGAAAATTCCTCAGGAAGAGGATAAGCCTCCTAAACCCGAGCTCAAGCCACTACCACCATCCCTGAAATATGCATTTCTGGGAGAGGGTGACACTTTTCCTGTGATTATAAGCTCTGCTTTAAATTCACAGGAAGAAGAAGCACTGATTCAAGTGCTAAGGACACACAAGACAGCTCTTGGGTGGTCCATAAGTGATCTTAAGGGCATTAGCCCAGCAAGATGCATGCACAAGATCCTATTGGAGGATGATGCTAAGCCAGTGGTTCAACCACAGAGGTGGCTAAATCCAGCCATGAAGGAGGTGGTGCAGAAAGAGGTTACTAAGTTACTAGAGGCTGGGATTATTTATCCTATTTCTGATAGCCCCTGGGTGAGCCCTGTCCATGTTGTCCCCAAAAAGGAAGGCATGACAGTGGTTCATAATGAAAAGAATGAACTGGTTCCTACAAGAACAGTTACAGGGTGGCGTATGTGTATTAACTACAGAAGGCTCAATACAGCCACCAGAAAGGATCATTTTCCCTTACCATTTATAGACCAGATGCTAGAGAGACTAGCAGGTCATAAATACTACTACTTTTTAGATGGCTATTCAGGTTACAACCAAATTGCAGTAGATCCTCAGGACCAAGAGAAAACAACATTCACATGTCTTTCTGGAGTATTTGCCTACAGAAGGATGCCTTTTGGTCTGTGTAATGCACCTGCAACCTTTCAGAGGTGCACGCTCTCTATTTTCTCAGATATGGTAGAGAAATTTTTGGAAGTCTTCATGGATGACTTTTCAGTATTTGGAGACTCATTCAGCTCCTGCCTTCACCATCTAGCACTTGTTCTGAAAAGATGCCAAGAGACCAACCTAGTTCTAAACTGGGAAAAATGTCACTTTATGGTGACTGAAGGGATTGTCCTTGGGCATAAAATTTCAAACAAGGGAATATAGGTGGATCAAGCTAAAGTTGAGGTAATTGGAAAATTACCACCACCTGCCAATGTTAAGGCAATCAGAAGCTTTCTGGGGCATGCAGGATTCTACAAAAGGTTTATAAAGGATTTTTCAAAAATTGCAAAACCTCTGAGTAATCTGCTAGCTGCTGACCTGCCATTTATCTTTGATAAGGAGTGTCTGCAGGCGTTTGAGACTTTGAAAGCTAAGCTGGTCACAGCACCAGTCATCTCTGCACCAGACTGGACATTACCATTTGAACTAATGTGTGATGCCAATGACCATGCCATTGGTGCAGTATTGGGACAAAGGCATGATAAGCTTCTGCACGTCATTTATTATGGCAGCCGTATTCTAAATGATGCACAGAAGAAATACACAACCATAGAAAAGGAGTTACTTGCAGTGGTTTATGCCATTGACAAGTTCAGATCTTATTTAGTAGGATCAAAAGTGATTGTGTACACTGACCATGCTGCTCTTAAATATCTACTCACAAAGCAGGATTCAAAACCTAGGCTCATAAGATGGGTGTTGCTTCTGCAAGAGTTTGAAAACCCAGAGCGCGTTGAACATTTTCACTGAGAGGATGGGAGGTAGCCATTGACAACGGTGAAACCCTACATACAGCTTGCCATGGAAGGAGCCTTGCGTGCATGAAGAAGAAGACAGTAGGAAAGCAGAGATTCAGAAGATAGAGCATCTCCAAAACCTCAACCTATTCTCTATTACTGCAAAACAAGTATTTATTTCATGTTCTTTTACTCTTCACAATTAAACCTGAGAATTATTGATATCCTGACTAAGAGTTACAAGATAACCATAGCTTGCTTCAAGCCAACAATCTCCGTGGGATCGACCTTTACTCACGTAAGGTATTACTTGGACGACCCAGTGCACTTGCTTGTTAGTTGTGCGGAATTGCAAAAGTGTGATTACAATTTCGTCCACCACCTTTGCATTGTTATTTTTCTTTTGTTATGACATTTCGTTTGCATTCTCTTTGTTTTAGTCACTTTTTTTTATGTTTTCTTTTGTTAACTGTGTTTGTTAGTACATCACCAAAAGAGCTTTATTCATGACAAGATTCTTGGCTTGGTGATTGTATTCAACAAATAACAGTTTCTCTTGTTTAGTTTTAGTTCAAATAAATTGACATATGGTTGCATTCTAAGTTTGGTGTTGCTATGCAACAAAATTTAGTTCCAATTCTTACAAGATACTTGCATTAATTCCAAGTGAAAGTCTCACACTAAGTTTGGTGTGCCACTTATCTTTTATGCAATGTATTGTGCACACCTTCTTATCTATGCAATCAAAATGTCTCTGTCGCTTGTGCCTTGAATGTTATCTTTAATTTTGCTTGCTTAAAACACATGTGCTACTAACATTTCATTGTATGAGACATTCATGATCCATCTTAGCCCCATAGCCATTGTTCTAATTGTTGCTTGAGGATGAGCAAGCATTTTGAGTTTGGCAAGGGGAAGGGAAGAATAAGAGGAAAAGGACAACAATAATGAAGATGAACTACAAGGTTGTAGAGCTCCTTTTCTTCTCATTTGTTTCCAGCACTTAAATTTCATGATTGTCTTTATCTTCTCTGTTTACATATGTATATGAATAAAGCATAGCTTGAATCTTGATTTGTAATATGTTGCTGTGGCATTATAACTACCAACTTGGGCTTTGTGAATTCAAAAGCAATAAAGTATCATGATCATAAACAAACAAGGCATTAAAGAAGATTTTAGCATGTGCATAAAAGTATTGGAAAGCTAGTATGATTAATTGTTGCTCAATTGCATTGGATTTTATTTAATTAAAGTTTTTATCTAGGACATTTTGTGAAATCTTTTGAAATCATGAAAACCTCGAACGAAGTAAATGCAAAAAAAAGCAAAAAAAGAAAAAGGGAAAGAATGAGAAAGCTGAAGGCTCTGAGTACCAATGGCAATTTATTTGCTAAGTGCTTGTGGTGTTTATGTATCAAGCCAAATGCTTGAAAACAAAACACTTAGAAGTCAAGGCTAGGCTCAAAGTGCAAAAGCACTCCCTCAAAGCTCAAGGCTCTGAGCATCAATGATTAGAGAGTCAA
>NC_029780.3:82016060-82034602 GCF_000817695.3 Arachis duranensis | reverse complement strand
TTTTGTGCTTAAATGATATATTTTCTTGATCTTTTAATTTTATAAATCTTGTAGGAAATAAGAAGAAAAAGAAGCAAAGAAACACAAAATAAGCTAAAAAGGAGAAAAAAAGAGCTTTGGGGCACACTTTGAAGTTGGAGCACACTTTGGAGCCTTAGGCCACGCTTTTGTGACCAAATTAAAGGAGGAAGCAACCAGCACGTACATTGCCCTGCTCTTGCCAAGGGCAGGGCAATATCATGATGAAACAAAGTGAGGTTGGAAGCAAATTTTCGCTAAGTTAAAATCTGGGCGCTCACAGCATGACCATGCCTCCTTCAAAGGGCTATAACTTGAGCTACAGATGTCCGATTGATGTGCTTCCAGTTGCGTTGGAAAGCTGACATTCAGAGCTTTCCAACAATATATGGCAATCCATATTTGGCATAAAATTGAGGCATGAGTGAAAGGCATCTTTAAGGGCCAAAAATAAGCAAAAATAAACCAAAGTGCTTCCACCAAGGTTCGAAGCTGGAGCCTCACTCCAAAGCAAAGTAGCGCTCATTATTCTGCTTTGCCCTCTTGGAGAGCAGGGCATTGTCGTGCTTCTCTTCATGAAAATTCAAGAAAAAAATTGCAGCAACTTCCTCCACCAAGTTTCGAACCAAGGATCTCTAGGAAGCCAAGCCTTATATATGAATTAGGTGCCAAGAAGAAAAAGCCAAGCAATGCACTCCATGGGATTCGAACTTGGCACTCCCTTTGGAAGCTCCATTGCGCTGCTCACAAGGAGGGCAGAGCACACTCCTTGGCGCACACAAGTGCATCATGACACGGTCCAAGGAATTGAGCGCGCAAGACACACATGCAAGGCTCCACTGCCCCGCTCTCCACAAGAGCAGGGCAGCATCCTGATGCCTCACTATACTCAGCACGCAACATGCATCCCCACACAAAGCTTCACTGCTCTGCTCTCCACAAGAGCAGAGCAGCCTCCTGGGAGCAACACCCATGGGCCAAAATTCAATTAAAATTCCCTTTGAACTCAATTCTTCACCAATTGAACCAAGGCCATCCAAGACCCATTCTCCCTCAAATCCAAAGCAAGCTAAGCCCATTATCATCTCTCAAAGGCACAAGGATCAATTAGATTAGGATTTTTATTTTTAAATGTAATTTGTTTTCATTTTCACTTTGTAAAGCCTATATAAAGGCATCAATTCTATCTGAAAAAAAAGGCTAGCTCCACTAGGGAGCATTAGGAGTAGAGAGCTCTCTCCTTCAATTTTCATTTCTGTTTTAAATCTTGGATTGAGATTGGAAGGAATTCTGTTTTCATTCTCTATCTGCAACTTCGCTTGTTCTTCTTCTGCAAACTTTCAAGTGAATTGTGATTTGAATCAAAGTTTCCTTCATTGCTTTCATCTTTAATTTTCCTGCATCTTGTTTGCTATTGGATCAAGGAAGGGATTGAGATCTAGACTTGTTCTCTAGTCTCCTCTACTCCTGAGATCTTCAACTTTCCTTTAGCTATTGAAATTGAGCTGCATTTTACTTTCTGTTTCATTCCTCTTCAATTTCTTTTCTGTTTTGATCTTGAGAGCAAGTGAGCTCTTGGCTTCCTTTCTGTTTTTACTATTTCATTAAAATTGTTAGTTTCTCTTTAAGAATTAAAAATTGATCTAAGTCTTCTTGCTGGTTTCCTCTTCTGCTACATTTACTTTTCTGCAATTTCTTTTCCTGTATTCTGCACTTTCACATTTCTGTTCACATTGAGCTTGATTTAATTTCCTGCACATTTACATTTTCTGCAATTTAAATTTCTAGTTGCTTAATCTATTGCTTTCTTTAATTTCCAACACCCAACCACCCTTTACTTTTTCTGCAATTTACTTTTCTTGCAATTTAAGTTTCAGCTCTTTTACTTTCTTGCTCTTTAAGTTTCCTACCATTTACATTATGCAACTTTAAATTCACTGCATTTTTACTTTCTGTTGCCTACAATTTCACCCAATCACTCAATGTTAGCTTGACTAAACTAATCACCCACTAAAGTTGCTTGATCCATCAATCCCTGTGGGATCGACCTCACTCTAAGTGAGTTATTACTACTTGATGCGACCCGGTACACTTGCCGATTAGATCTATGTGTTTGGAAATTTGTTTTTCCACAAAAACACCATCAGTGCCATCTGGTTCCTATACACACCCAAACAATCAATATCAAGTTAATCAGTCTCAATATCGAAAGTCTAGTGCTCAAAGTCCCAAATGCATGCTTATGAATGTTTATGCCAGTTATATCAATCAGATATCCTAATAGCACATAAACACAAACATAGAGAATGCACAGAAGCATAGTCATTCCATCCCTCGGGCTCTACAGGAATGAACTGCTCTGATAACATAATGTAACACCCTACCACACAGGGCCTTATGCTTAAGTCATAAGACAGAGGTGGCGAGGTATTATGACCTCTAAAATAAAATATAGTACGTGTAGTATTGCAAAAATGGTTATAACTAGGAGCCTTTGAGAAAAAGTGGGTAAATCAAAACCGATAAATCGAACAACGCAACACTCTGATAGATAACATAAACGAACATATAAAGAGTAAGTTAATGCGAAGAGATATACAAAAGAGTGCCAAAATACATATATTAAGACTCGGAACTCGGCTTGCGAAGATAACCGGTCAGAGCATAACAGTATACATATATATATATATATGTATATATATAGGAATTCCCAAAAGACAACCTAAAAGACAATATACAAATCCTGTTTCTTCAAAATAAACCTCTAAGAGGAGTTAATACAAAATATATATATATACAGTGGAGAATGAATAAAAACCCAAAAGACAAAGGATCTTGGCCAAAAGGAAGTCTCCAGCATGCCTCAGCGAGGAGCCTCACGTCCTACATCTGAAAACCATAAAATCCACATGCGTGAGAACCGGAGGTTCTTAGCATGGTAACAGTACCCAAATATCTAACATTTAATGTCCTCGGAAAGCCGAAGGCAATCCTAGAACTTCAAGATTATAATTAAAAGTGTATAAATAAGCTAAACCATAAGAAATGTAAATAGGCGACTAACTTAAGAATCTTTAGACTAGTTAAATGTCCCCTTTCCAAATCCTGCAAACCTCCCAACCGCCAATAGTAACAGATGCAAACACAAGTATTTCAAACAAAGAAATGCACAAGTAGGAAGCATTTAAGACAAGTAGGCAATTAGCAAGTAATAATGCAACCAATTAGGCATTCCAGACAAATTACATATAATGCATATGATGCATGCCTATCCTAGTAGCTGATGAGTCTTATCTGTCGGTTATCTAGCCAACCCGACGTGTCCTACTAGCTAACCCAGACACTGTCTCTCTCTATTATGCATTAGTATCATTAGATGGTATATGCGCCTTGTCACTGTTAGAGGGTATCCACGCCCTGTCGCCATTAGAACCAAAGAGAATGGATATAAACATACTCACATCCAACCCTTTCCATTCATTGTTCATTTACTATATTCATTCATGAATAACAGATGCATTTATCCTCAGCCATAAGTCAACATTTCCCTAAAGCCATCCAGCTTAAATTCATAACTCACAGTCAGCCATGAACCATCACCACACACAGCCATTCGGCCCATACCCTACACAGCCATCCAGCTCATAACATACACAGCCATTTGGCTCACATCATACCCAATACTCTACCATCCTCCTTAACAACTCATATACTCATCAGTAAGCATAACTCATTGTAACATCCCCTTTCTTCATCCATAATTTACCCCTTTCCTAGCTTCCTCTCAATCACTAGGCATTTCACATTAATTTAAGATTTAAGGGATGAAATTGGGGGTTTATAAGCGTGAAATAACATCTCAGAATGTTACGAGCTTGTTGGGAATGTGAAGAACTTGAAAACAAAAGTTTTAGAAAAAAACTGGGTCGAATGCGTACGCATAGGTGTGTGTGTGCGCACGCCCAGAAGTATTTTTAAAAGCGTGCATACGTACAGGTCTGTGCATATGCACAGAAAGTAAAATCTCCATGGTGGAGTGCACGCATAGCGTGTGCTAGCGCCACCACTAGTGTGCCATTCCCAACGTGTGCGTACGCACAGCTTGCAAAACTCCCTTGGTCATGTGCGCGCACAGAGCGTGCTAGCGCTCCCAACAGCAGCCCCATTCCCGCGTGTGCGTACACACATGTCTGTGTGTGCGCACAGGTGTAAAATTCTGCCGGTTGTGTGTGCGGACAGGTCTTTGTGTGTGCACACAACCTAGAAATCTCAAACTCTGCAGAATTTACAGAATTCAGAATTTTGACCTAAACTTGCAACGATCATATCTTCTTCCACAAAATTCAGATTTCACCCAAATTTAAACCATTTTAAATCTTATGAAATTATCTTTCAATTGATATAAAAATCATCAAATTCTGAAAAAATTGCTCAAGATATGATCTGTTGAAGTTCATCAAAATTCCATTTTTACCAAAGCTTATAAATTCCCAAATCTCAAAACATACTCTTACCATTCCATACCAAATCAATCTAAAACTCAACCATTCCAATCCTCAATCATTTTCAACCTATTTCAATCACCAATCCCCAATTCCATCATATTTAGGCAACTCTCAATTTAACAAGTTTCATATCATAATCAACATTTCACATCTTAATCTCCAACAAATATTCAATTCATCAATCACCTTATATACATATATACACATATCAATATTATAATTCTATCATGCTCATCAACAAGAGCCTTAACCCACATCATCAACCAAGCATATAATTCCTATCACACACAATATTACATGCTTTACCAACCATTATCATCGTAATTCATATATCTAATCCAAATCCCAATCTCCCCACAGTTACATCAATATTTCATAATCCACCAAATACATACATAACCACACAACATATATCATTCCCCAACCACATCATCAATAGCTCCAAGAATCTTATCCTAGGACCACTAGCCTATGTTTTCACAACCATATTACATTTTAGATACAGGAAACCGAAACCATACCTTGGCCGATTCCCGTTCAACTCGGAACACTCTCAAATTCAACTTCCAAGGTTTCCAAAGCCTCACCAACAGATTTCCCACGCAAGGCTCCTTTCCAAGCTTTCCAAAATCACAAATGAATCACCAAAACACACATATACAATGCCTAATCCACAATATCACACCCAAACACAATAACTTAATCACTAAATCACAAAATCTCAAGTCTTTAGCTTAGGGTTGAGAATCTCACCCTACCCAAGGACCAAGGGAGCAAGAACAAGCCTCCTCTTCAAGTTAATTTGATCCTATAACACAAAGAAGCTCAAAATATCAACATTTTTGCCCATGAAACTCGAAACAAAGGGCTAGAGTTCGAAGAAGAAAATGTGGCTTACCTCAAGTTTGATTATGTGGGTTTTGTAAAACTCAATTCCGTGGTCGTGTGGCCGTAAACGGTGCGTCAATCGGAGCTCCGGATCAAAAGATATGATCAATGGAAGATTGATGTGAATAGGAGCAAGTGTTTCAGCGTGTGTGTTTAGAATGGGGAGAGATGAAGGGCTGTGTTCTTCATTAAGTGGGGCATTGGGCTGAACCAAGAGCCCAATACAGGTCCGGTTGGCCCGGTTTGGCTCGTTCGGCCCAATCTTGGGCCGATTTCTTTAAAATTGGTGTCGAAATTCTCGTTTTAAATTTCTCTACCATATTAAACCATAAAAATCTCATTTCTCACTTTCTAAATATATTTTAATTGTTGAGTTAATTAGTAATTAATTAACTGGGTTTTACATTAAACCGGCTTGATTTTTCATACTTGCTAATCCTCAAAAACAAAAATCAATCACGGCTTCCGGCCCATCATATAATCAATCATGGCCTCTGGCCCAAACAAGTCAATCAACACTCAAATCACCATAATGCAACTGATCAGTTACAATCACAATTAATGGAGTTCAAGCACAATCAAGAACAATTACAGGAAATATAGCAATTAGCAGTTAAATATAAGTATTCACACAGACAAACCAAATACAAGATGCACAATGTCACATAGATATACATGATACATGCTTATCCTACTGGCCATGAGCTCACGTGTCGGTTAAATTGCCAGAGCCAAACACATCCCGTAGCTAACCCAGAGACCGTCTCTTTGTTGTGCATCTCCAGGAAGCATATAATCAGGGGATTAGTGCTCTATCACATTTTCCTGGAGGCAGACATTAAGGGGCATAAATCGGGGGATGAGTGCCCTACCATCTTCCTCCGGTGAGGCCTTTCCATATAGATCGAGGGATTAATACCTTACCACTTTGCAAACAGAGAGAATGGCATCCCAAGAGGAACATATTTCAGCATATCGGTTGGTTGTTAGAGAGAGAGTGCCTTGCCAGTTTCTCTTGGGACCCAGTACACCTTGCAGGGTTAAGAGCCCTGTACACCTCTCATCTGAGAGAAAGCACAATCTTTTAAAATCTTAACCTGGAACAAGTGAGACTAAGTCGTAACTCTTGTATCTTACCCAAGCATTTCAAATCTCAAATCTCTTTTAAAAAGCAAGTTAAATCCATTTCTCTTTCATTTAAAATTCTCAAAAAGCATAACTTTTAAAGTAGAATTAATCGAATAAAACTCATTTTAAACTTCATTCTCAAATTCAACTTTAAAAAATTCCCAAGTTTCTCAACCTTTATCTCATAATTCTTGAAAATCTTAACTTAACCATAAAAAATCACCTAACCAAAATCCTCGAACTAACTTCAAAACTATTTCAAGTTTAAACCTCTTTCAAATGACTCGAAAATTATTTATTAATTAAACTCCACGATAGAGTCTCAAGACTTCAAGGGGCACAACTAATCTCGTTACTTTAAATTCCTTAAAAATCCTTAAATCATAGCTTTTTTAATCAAAATCAACCAAATACAATTTTCAAAACAAAGCCTCTAGATTTTATGAAATTAGCACGAAAACTTACCATTTTAAAAATATCTTTCTTTCCAAATTCATATTTTGAAAATAATTTAAATCTTTATTTCATAATTTTCAAAACTCTACTTATAAAATTTTTGGCAATACGACCCCTAAAATCCGAACTTTACCACCCTTCAAGAGTTTCATCAAAACCACATTTCTCAAACTCTTTTTAATAGTTTCAAAACCAAATCATTACTCAATATAAATATATAAATCGGATTTCCAAAGTGAAACATTTCCTCAATATATATATAAAAATCCAATTTCCAACATAAAACCACTTTTTAGTATAAACAAATCGAATAAACTTTCCAAATCAATTTCCATCAACAACTGCACGCCAACCCATGTAATCAATAATTCAATCAAGTAAATAATCACATTCATAAGACTCACATAATCACAAAAACATATTTTTCACATCAATATCTCTTGAAAGCAATTCTGTAATATAACATAAGTTGTAAGAAAACCCTACCTCAGATAGTTGAAACTCGAAAGTTATAAAACACATCGATACCCCTCTTTCTCCTGGCCCACAACAGCGGCAGCTATAACCAGACCTTTAATCTACTTTCACAGCAACAACAACAACTTAAATTGCGACATAAAATAATTGAAACTTAATCCAAAGGTATTAACATCACAAAAACCTCAACAACATCTAATAGAACAACGACTAAAAGGGTTCTAAACAAGGAATGGCTTACCGTACTTACGAATAAGCGAGAAAATAGAGCCACGACAGCTCCGTTGACAATGCAGTAGTTTGATGTCGCTTGCAATAGCCATTGAACCCAACATATAAGAACCGGAACACAATCCTACATTACCAAAACCTTAGAATCTTTAGCAACTTAGAACATAATACTGATTACAAGGGTTTCGGAAATGAAAATGCTTACTGATATGCGAGCATTGTTATTGTTTTTTATTCTTGATTTTTATGTAATTTGCTAAGAATTCCTGTTGGATTAGCAATGATTTCATGGTTATTTGAGCATTACTTTGAGTTAGTTGAATTAATTGATTGCGGGAGAATTTGAAAGGAAATTGACAAGGAACTAATAAAACAGAGGATTAGAGTCATCAAATATAAGAAGTACATGGCACTAGAGCAAATAGAAAGCTTTCTGAATTAAACAAAAAGTTCATTGGACACGAAGTGTTAAAGCTGTCCAATGTGCGATGGAAAGTGTGCCATGCCAAACCGGCAGGGCATTAGACCACTTCAATGTGGGACGTGGGAGCATTGGCGTCCAACACTAAAATGAAAGCTATGCGTACGCATCACCCATGCATACGCACAAGTGGTGGAAAATGCTCATTCATGCATACACATCTCCAATGCGTATGTGACCCCCAATTCAACGTGGGACATAGAAGTATAGACGTGGGACATAAAGAATTTCACGTGGGACGTTGGCTATCATGCGTACGCATCTAGCATGCATTCGCACAACAAGAGGATTTTGAGGTGTCATGCGTACGCACAACACCTGGTTTACGTGGGATGTGAGTTTTTCTACTTAGAATGCTTGGGAGCAAACAGAGGCCAAAACTGAGGGAAAAACAAAGCCACATACCACGTGAGACTTTCCACGTCCAACGTGAGCTATCCTGTGAGTGAAATGAATTGCGTTTGGGCTCCACATGCGACGTGAATCCTTCACGTGCCACGTGAAACTCTAATCATTCTCCAGGGGCCTTAATTTACCTACTAAGTCCTCCAATCCTTCAACAAGTATCTGATTTACTTAAGGCTCAACTTAAGGCCACTAATTATAGCATTAATTGAGATTGCAAGAAGAAAAGAATGAGAGATTTACCAGAGGAAAGCATTCACTGAGAAGATTTGATTCTATTTTAATTTTGATTCTATTTTAAGTTTGAAGTTGAAGTTTGTTTAGGGTTAGTATTTAAGAGGAGAAGTAAGACGTTTTGAGGGCTTCTTCTCTTCTTCGACACTTTTTACTTTTTGTAATGTTAGGTTTTCCCTGAAGAAATGAGCAAATAATTCTCCTTGGTTAAGGTTAGGAGCTCTGTTGATTCCTATGACTAGTATTCTAGCTTTGTCTCCCTTTGATCAATACATTGATATCTTTTTAAGAAAAGGTTTTCGTTCTTCATCCAAAAAGATTTGAATGTATTGGAAAACAATTCTTCTCTTAAATTCTTTTAACTTGGAAAAGTTGATTAATTGAATTAATTTTGAAAACCAATTCTCCTAGCTCTTAAGTATTGAGACTAGACTTGATAAGTGACATCGAATCAACTAGGAGAGATTCTTAGGAGTTGTGTGGTTTATAAATCAGTGAATGTACTTAACTCTTTTCATAAATAATTGACTAAGGGATTAGCGATTAATTAGGATAATGAGAAATTAAATTACCTAGGGATTGGATTTGATTATTGATGATTTTCCATAGATGTATCTTTACATGATCAAGGTAGAAAGTAAAAAGTATTTGATCCTAAAGTTTTAACATCTCTAAAAACTTAACTCTTTTAATCATATTATCTTTCAACACTTACTGTTACCCTTTGTTTAATTCATTGTTATTGTTAAAGTTTTCTAAAACCTATTTTTGATTGCCTGACTAGAATAATCAATTGACTATTGAATGCTTAATCCATTAATCGTTTTGGGATCGACACTCACTCACTGTGAGTTTATTACTTGATACGACCTAATGCACTTGTTAGTAGTTTGTGGTTTGAAAATCCATGTCAAGAAATGTTACAAACTATGATAGCAGGACAAGAAAATATAAAGAAACTAAACTAAAACAAGATAAAAACTTAAAATTAGAGAGAATTAAACTAAAAACCCTAAATTCTAGAGAGAAGTTGGAGCTCCTCTCTATTGAATCACCTAAATCGTGCTAAAAACCTAAACTAAGATTACTTGCATGATCCTTCAAGTTGGATTGGGCCAAAATTGGGCCACAAACTACAAGCCACGTGTTCTTTTAAGTGAGTCACGTGCTGTGAGTCATGCATAAGTGGTGCACGAAATTGTGATCATCAATGGCGCCATCAACATGGTACACTCAATTGCAATCTCAACTCTTTATCACAACTTCGCACAACTAACCAGCAAGTGCACTGGGTCATCCAAGTAATAAACCTTATGCGAGTAAGGGTCGATCCCACAGAGATTGTTGGTATGAAGCAAGCTATGGTCATCTTGTAAATCTCAATCAGGCAGATTCAAATGGTTATGAATGATTTATGAATAAAGCATAAAATAAAGATAGAGATACTTATGTAATTCATTAATGAGAGTTTCATATAAGTGTATGGAGATGCTTTGTCCCTTCCGTCTCTCTGCTTTCCTACTGTCTTCATCCAATCCTTCTTACTCCTTTCCATGGCAAGCTGTATGTTGGGCATCACCGTTGTCAATGGCTACAGTCCCGTCCTCTTAGTGAAAATGTTCAACGCGCTCTGTCACAGCACATCTATTCAGCTGCCGGTTCTTGATCATGTCGGAATAGAATCCAGTGATTCTTTTACATCTGTCACTAACGCCCCACAATCGCGAGTTTGAAGCTCATCACAGTCATTCAATCCTTGAATCCTACTCAGAATACCACAGACAAGCTTTAGACCTTCCGGATTCTCTTGAATGCCGCCATCAATTCTAGCTTATACCACGAAGATTCTGATTAAGGAACCCAAGAGATAAACATTCAAGCCTTGTTTGCTTGTAGAACGGAAGTGGTTGTCATGCACGCGTTCATAAGTGAGAATGATGATGAGCATCACATAATCATCACATTCATCATGTTCTTGGGTGCGAATGAATATCTTAGAACAAGAATGAGCTGAATTGAATAGAAGAACAATAGTAATTGCATTAATACTCGAGGTACAGCAGAGCTCCACACCTTAATCTATGGTGTGTAGAAACATTTGTAGAGAACTAGTAGCCTAGGGTTTACAAAGATGAGTAAATTACATAAAAATCCACTTCCGGGCCCACTTGGTGTGTTCTTGGGCTGAGCATTGAAGCATTTTCGTGTAGAGACTCTTCTTGGAGTTAAACACCAGCTTTTGTGCCAGTTTGGGCGTTTAACTCCCATTCTTGTGCCAGTTCCGGCGTTTTACGCCAGAATTCTTGAGCTGACTTGGAACGCCTGTTTGGGTCATCAAATCTCGAAAAAAGTATGGACTATTATACATTGCTAGAAAGCCCAGGATGTCAACTTTCCAACGCAGTTGGGAGCGCGCCAATTGGGCTTCTGCAGCGCCAGAAAATCCACTTCGAGTGCAGGGAGGTCAGAATCCAACAGCATCTGCAGTCCTTTTCAGTCTCGGAATCAGATTTTTGCTCAAGTCCCTCAATTTCAGCCAGAAAATAGCTAAAATCACAGAAAAATACACAAACTCATAGTAAAGTCCAGAAAAGTGAATTTTAACAAAAAACTAATAAAAATATAATAAAAACTAACTAAAACATACTAAAAACATACTAAAAATAATGCCAAAAAACGTATAAATTATCCGCTCATTAATAAGCATGACCAATGCGTACGCACGGCCCATACGTATGCACAACCTGACAGATTTTCAAAACTCAATTTCTTCATGAATCCTCCATTTTTGCATACTTTTTCTCCATCTTTCCAAGTCATCTTGCCTTCTAAACCTAAGATCACTCAACAAACACATTAAGGCATCGAATGGGATAGAAGTGAATTAAATTTAGACAATTTAATGGTCCAAAAAGTACATTTTTAATACTAAAGCACAATTAGGAGAAATTCTTAAAAGCATGCATTTTTCATGAATAAATGCAAGATAAATTGATAAAATCCACTCTTTTCAACCAAAAATCATCATAAAATATGAATTTATCATGCCCCATTTCCAATCACGACTTTTACTAGGTATGGTCCTTCCTAGTTGGGAGTTAATTTTCCTTCCCCTCGAGTTAGTTTTCCTTCCCCTCAATTTGCTTTGCTTTTCTTTTGTACCTTCCAAGTGTTTGATGAAATGCTTGGTTGAATTTTAGTATAGATTTTGTTCCTCTTGGCTTTGGTTGAGTAATTAGTGACTCTTGAGTTATCTAATTCCTTTGTTGATTGATAATTAGAAGTTGCTAATTGATTTGAATGCCTCTAACACTAGTCTCTCCTTTAAGAGTTGATTAGGACTTGAGGAATCAAATTGATTCATCCACTTGACTTTCCTCCATGGTTAGAGGTTAACTAAGTGGGAGCAATGAAAAATTTATGGTCATAATTGAGGAGGATAACTAGGATAGGATTTCTAGTTCTCATATCTTGCCAAGAGCTTTGTTAGTTGTTAGTTTATTTTCTTTGTAATTTACATTTTTGTCTAATATCTTAAAAACCCCAAACATACCTCATAGCCAATGGCAACGCACTTTATTGCAATTCTTAGGGAGAACAACCCGAGGTTCAATACTTCGGTTTATAAATTTTAGGGGTTTGTACTAGTGACAAACAACTTTTTGTATGAAAGGACCATTGATTAGTTTAGAAACTATACTTGTAACGAGAATTCATTTGTGAAATTTTAAACCGTCAAAAATCTAATAATCAAAATGGCACCGTTGTTGGGGAATTGCAATGGTGTTATATTATTGGTTATTGTATATATGTGAATAGTGTGAATAGCTTGATTTTTGGATTGCTTGCTAGTTAGGATTTTGTTTCATTATTTCTTAGTAGCTTTTATTTTTATTTTATCTTTTCATCATGAATTCTCACTTTGGCTATGAGTTTGGTTCTAACTATGTTGTAGGAAATGAGAGGTTCAATGAGGATGTGTATCAAGGATGGGATAATCAAAGGTGGGAGGAGCTATATGCATATGATCAATCCTCTTGGCAACAACCTCCACCAATGTGCTATGAAGAAGGGCCATTCTATGATGCATACCAATCAAATGGCTATGGTGAATCTCCTTGTAACTTTCAAGAACCACCATATGCCTATGAGTCATATCCTTAACATGAACCTCAACCATACTCACAAGCCTCTTTCCATCAAACACCTCAATATGACCTTGATCCATATCCATCCTACCAACCACCTTTTGAACCACATGAACCGTACATGGAACCACCATTCCAATATCAAAAATCCCAAGAACTACCTCAATACACACCACCACACCCTTACCAAGAAGAACCACCTTTCTATTATGAACCCATTCTCCAAGACAATGAACCCTCATATCTATCCCAATCCTCAATGGATGAAATCCTTAGCCTTATACTTCAAGGGCAAGGAGAAATGCAAAGGGAGACACTAGAATTTGTAGCTACCTTAACCAAGGTAGTAAGCCTATTAGTCTCCCAATGCTCGAGTACTCAAAGAACTCCCATGGTCACATGTGGAGAATTAATTGAAAGGCATAGCATGAAGGAGAGATTGGAAACTCCGGTGGAGAAGGAGGAATGTTATTTTGTATTAGAGCAATTGGAGGAGCCTATGATCATTGAAGAAGAGGACGAAGTGGTGAAGAAGAGGAAGAAGTGGTTGAAGACTTAGGAGATGCAAACCTCCTTGGGAACTTAGAGTTGAAGAGAACCCCTCCAAGAAGAGTGAATTTGATATTGAGGAGGAATGTGCATAACCTCCAAGGCATATTCTATATGAGGACTTGGAAGGAGTGGAGTAAGAATTGAGTTCCCTTGGTGATGAAGACCATGCATTCAATCTTCTTGGTGGTGAATCCTTTGAGTTTGAAGAGCCTTCTCCCAATAAGATAGAAAGCTATGTGGAGGTAGATTTCTCTCTTCCTCCCATATATGACTTGAGTGATGGAGAATAGTTAGATGAAAATAACGAACAAAGAATTGAAGTTGAAGTATTTTGTGAAGAGGTATAGGCAACCAAGGAAGAATATAAGGGAGTAGAGTTTGTAAGGATATTAGAGACACCTCTCCCCAAGCCACCACCATCCATTCTTTCATTCAAGTGGGTAAATTCCTTATACTTAAGCTTTATCATTCCCCTTGAATATGGTTTGCTAGAGACGGATGGTCAACTTAGATATATTTGTGGCTTTAAGAGTAAAAGGGAGATGGTTAGTGGTTGGCATTGTAAGGGTTGGTATAGAGCTAGATTGCTTGGGTTTAGGAGGATGTTTGGTCGCTTAAATGAGAATTCTAAAGTCATGCCACCTGGATGGACTAATAATGATCAACTTCAAGATGGGTGTCAAAATTAAGTGTGGGATCCTGGATCGCATAAGGAAAATCAATTTTGGGAGCCCCAAGCGTGTGAAGAACTCCATCAACACTTGGTGCAACAAATAAGGAATCTTGGGGCACATTGGAGGACCAAGCATTGGTGGATGTTCAAAGATAGCTTCAAGCACAAGCCACCTTTAGAGGAGCTCCCCATAAGTCCAACTTAAGGACAATAAACAAAAGTGCTAGGTGGGAGACACCCCACCATGGTAAATTCTTTTCATTTTTTTCCTCTTTTGTACATACTAATAGAATTAGTTTAATTTCATATTTTGTTGAGTTTGTTGAGTCTAATTGGTAGTTTAGTATGTTAAATAAGGTTTTATGGTATTTTGGTAGCTGTTTGGAGGTTTGGAATGCTTGGATTGGTGCAAAAACATAGAAAATTTTTTTGAAAAACAGAGCACCACCCACGCGTACGCGCACTGCGCGCGTACACGTGCATCAAGCATTTTTGATCATCCACGCGCGTGGGCCATGCGTGCGTACGCGTGGATTGAAAAATTTCATTCCTCCATACATTGACCCGAGAGTTGTGCCTAAGCTGCACTAGTATTGTGCCTTTCGCACAAACCAACTCGCGTGTACGCGCACATGATGCGTACGCGCCACTCTCGAAATAAGCCATCAACGCGGGCGCACCATGTACGCGTACGCGTCATTTCCATTACACCACCACCCCCACGCGTGCCATGCGCGCACACGCGTGGATGCCCTTCCTTCCATCCACTTCTTTTCTTCTCCTCTTTCCATTTCCTTCCTCCTCCTTTCTTCTTTCCTTCTTCTACCCCTCATCCAACACTTCTAAACACCATTGATAACTATTTATTTTATTCAGTTAATTAGTTAGTTAGTTAGTTAGTTGATTAGTTAGTTAGTTTACTTTTCATTTATTTTTCCCTTTCTTTTCATTATAAGTGTTGGATTATTGACTTTGTTTACTATGCATTGCTGCCCCTTTATTGCCTAAATGTTATTTTAGCATGAATGTTTTTAGCTAATCTTTGTTGGATTCTATGATTGAGGTTATATTTTGCTACTTGGTTTTGAGTTTTTTGTGCTTACCTTTTGAAAAATACCAAGTGATGAGAATTGCCTTCAAGCTTGTGACTCTTTTGAATTGCATGTTGTAGCTAGCCACCATGTGATTTGAATCCTTTTCCTTGCCTAGGCAATCTCTTGATGGATGATGTTGTGAAATTACTTCAATGCATTGTGCTTCTTGTTCATATGCATCCATATGTTTTTAGGTTGATGCTTTCATGCTTTTTCAATGCTTGTTTCACCTTACAAGTTCACTTAAAGCATCTCAAGCACACTAAGATAAGTAAGGTGTATACTTCTTTTGTGACATCACTTTTTATGTTAACGTGCGTTCTAAACCGTGCAATTTAGAATTCACACACTTATTTGTCATTAATGTCACACTAATTCACTCACTCAATTCTAGTGATTAGTACCTTATTCCAATAATGTTTGCTTTCTTACTTTTGTTTTCTCATCTTATGGTGTTATATTTTTGTTTTTCTTGCATGATGCACTGTAACACCCTAATATTCAAATCCTTATGCTCGAGTCATAAATCAATGATATTACGGTGGTACGACTCTCAGGTGGATTTTTAATATATAAATATAGGTAATTTCGAAAGGAGTATTAATCGAGAAGCCTAAAAAGAGTAGAAATAAAATCGCGAAGACGTATCACTCACGTTTTGACAACGAAAAGATAAAACGTGAAGCCGAAAGCGATATACGGACAAGGCATAAAGGAGATTAAGAGATAGATAACAGATAGATATATATAACATAAGTAAATAGCCACTAGTCGCGTGCCGCGAGGTTTAGGCCGGCTAGGGTACAGTATGAAAGTAGTTGACAACAGTATATCCTAATCTCTCCCAAAGGAAACACGAGAGCCTCTATAGGCAAGTTCAAAAGCGTTCAATACATAATATAATCCTTTCAAAACAAAGATGGAGAGATTCTAAGTAAAACACAAAGTAGAGAAAATAAAGATCTTCGCCGTCTCTCAGACGAACCACAGCTCACTTCTGAGCACCTGGACTTGTATCTGAAAAACAAGAGATATATACGGAATGAGAACCCCGGGCCCATGGGTTCCCAGTATGGTAAAAGTGCCAAATAAATACAATGCACTGCAATAAAAACTCACTAAGCATCCTAAATTTCTTCACCAAATATCTAGCCTAGATTCTCACTAATCCATGAATAGGCAACTGTCATAAGGGAGTGCTAAATCTAATTCATGTTACACATGTTTCCCAACTCGCTGATTCTTCCACGAATCAGACTTAGAATCATAAGCAAAACCATCACCAGTTGTTCTGCCTCAGCAACTCTATATCAATACATCTTACCCTCACCTGGAGCTAGTGAAATCACATCACTGCATCTACCCAAGGGGCTCAAATTATCTCATTCAATAATCATCATCATCATGAAATCGCATCACGAATTCATCTCATCAAGAACAACCCTCAGCATCCATCGACACCAGCATGAGGGGCCTCTCAGTTGTACAAGCACAAGCAATACAGGCAAGTAATACACAAATAAGGTACAAGTAGAACAAGTAGCACATAATCAGGTAACATAGCATATATGATGTAGAAATCCAAAACAAATAGTCAAACCCAAACAATTCAAACATATGCAAATGATGTATGCCTGCCCTATGGCTGATGATATCATCTGTCGGTTATATAGCCAACCCGACATGTCCTGGTAGCTAACCATTGGACAGAAACACCCCTTGCGGAGCAAGTAGGTTTGAGCTACAACCCCCTTGCCACTACCCACTCAACCAAGAGTCAGTGGAACAACCACTACTGCGGCTACTACCTAGGCGGGTGTTTAAAAGCTCAACCTGGAGCGAGTGGATTCACCACTACTGCCGCTACTACCCAGGCATCACAATCTCTGACCTGGAGCAAGTGGGACAAACCACAACCCTTGCTACTGCCCAGGATCTCAAAACATACATTCGTTCAGTTTGAAAGCAATCATCATTGTTATCAAATCTCAAATATTAACCTGGAGCAAGTGGTACTACTGCCCAGGTATCAGAGCTACATTCATTCAAAACTCCATAATTAAACTCATTTATCATAAACATCCTTTTCTGTCTCATACCCGGAGCAAGTGGACAACGCCACTGCCTACTACCCGGGGTCACACGTCACATTTCAACATTTTCCATTATTATCCATTTAACACATTCATTCATCAATCATATATGCATTTATACTCAGCCATAATCAGTAATGGCTTTGCCTTAACCCGGCAATAACTCAGCCATCCGGCTCATGGTTCAATCAAGAACCAGCCATTTATGAATAAATATAGCCCTTCGGCTCATGGCATACACGGTACTTGCACCGTCATCTTCCATATCTCATATAATCATCTTTGATCATCATTGATCATAACTTTTCCCCTTGCTTCACTCACAAGTTACCATATCCCGTAGCTCCTTTCTCATTGCTAGGCATATCATAATGATTTAATACATAAGGGGTGAGATCGGAGGCTTAAAAGTATGAGATTTGGCTTTTAAAACTCAAATATCAACTTTGGCATGAAAACTGGGCCACGCGTATGCATACTCCACGCGCACGCGTGGATGGCCACAAAACTCATCGGCGCGTATGCGTCATGCACGCTAACGCGTGGATTGAAAAATACCCAAGCGACGCTCACGCATCCACCACGCGAACGCGTGAGTGCTCTCGTGCCCCAGGCACAAAACAGGCACAGTTCAGGCACAACCCTCTGGAAAATGGCTGGGCATTAGGTGCAGCACATCGGCGCGCCCGTGCACACCACGCGCACACGTGGATGGCATTTTCTGAAAGAATGGCGCGTACGCGCCAAGTGTGCCTACGCACGAGGGGCCATTTTGCTAAAAATTTTCTAAGTTAAAAGCTGCAGAATTCACAGATTCAACCCCCAATCTTCCAACGGACATAACTTTCTCATTTTAAATCGTTTTTCACCCGTTCTTCGAATGGCATGGACATCCTGGATCCAATTTCATTTCTAAAAAAATTTGGCACAAAACAGAGATCCGTAGTCCAAGTTATGTCCCGACAAAGTATGCCCAAAAACCATGTTTTTCATACAAAACCACAAAGTGCCATTTTCAAAACAAGCCATTTTCAACTCTTTTCAAAATCAACCAAAACATGCCAATTTCAACCCTTTTTGAAACCAATCAAAATATACCAAAATCAACATCAAGCCTCCTTAACTCATACATTAACACTTTACCACGATTCACAAAACC
>NC_029780.3:81997905-82015854 GCF_000817695.3 Arachis duranensis | reverse complement strand
GGCCCAATTTCACAATTTAAATGCATAAATCACAATTCAATACTCATTACCCAAAACATCAAATTTTCAATACACCAAGCATACAAGGCCACACAATTCTCAACCCAATCATTAATTCACATTACATACCAAACTTAGCCCCAAGCCTCACCAACCATTTACACAATCCAAACTTAATCCTAGGGGCATCTAGCCTAGGAATTCTCATCACACCACACGGTACTTAAATGAAACTTAAACCGTACCTCTTGTAGCCAAACCAATTGAGCCTCTTCTTTGGAAGTCTCCACCAACCCTAGTTCCAAGCCTCACCAAAGCTCCTCAAGAAACATCAATCTCCCAATTGTGCACCAAAATCATCAAATACACTAACATAACCAATATCACATACATACATCAACCTAGGGCTCATAAAAGTGACAAATCACATGGGTTGGAGGGTTTCTTACCTTAACCCACTGAAGTTTGTGATGAATATCACCCATGGCTCATACTAGAGCACTCCTAAACAACCAAAATCACAAGGTTTCCTTAAAGCCCAAACCAAATTCGAATTTGAAGAGGAAAATAAAAACTGGGAAGAGGACAGTAGATTACTCACCACAAAACTTAGATATAATTGTAGAGGATGAGAAGAGCGATGCGTGGCCGCAAACGGCTCGTCAATCGAAGCTCCGTAGCTCAAGTTATGGTGGTTTGAAGATCAAAGAGAGTTAGGTTTTCTCTCTTCTCTTCTCTCTTCTCAATTCAGCGCCCAACACCCATTCTTTAGGACAAAATGCGCTGAAATGCTCATAACTAATGTTTATATATGTTGGGTCTTGGGCCCACTTAGATCCGGTTCACTTATTTTTGTCCGTTGGCCCAATTTTGGACCAAAACCTTTAAGATTAGCGCTCTAAATCGCACTTCAAATATTTCTACCTCCCCTAATTATAATTTATCATTTCTTAATCCTATTTACTCATAATCAATTTTCTCAGCTGCAGTACCAGACAGGTCTCAGCCGGTACTGCCGGTCAAAATTCTGCTGCGCACTTTTACGCAGAAAACTATATCTTCTGACTCGGAAAAATTCACTGAATTCAAATATCATATTTAAATCATCAAATTCCAATTGCCAAATCTTCCAACCAGATTCGCTCCTACTTAATTTATTATTCAATTAATTTCGGTTAGACCGGGTATTACATGCACCGCAAGCAAAAATGAAAACGGAAGCAAGATAAAGAACACACAGCAACTGTTTGACCTACCAGTTGAAGGTAGCAATCTGGAGAGTCGCCGTACCCCCTTGCTCATCTTTGAGTGCACCGAGAACGGTGCAAACTTTTAAGTGTAGGGAGGTCATCCGACCGGTCAGCAGTTTTGGGTGACAAGTTTCTAATTCTAACACTTTTGCATTTCATTCTAGGATTTTAGGATTTTTACTTGCATTTCTTTATTTTTGCATATATATACACAATAAGCTTAGTCAAAATAATGAAATTTTTCAAGGATTTCTATCTATAGGGCACCTCAATTAATTTGAGTGAAAAACTTTTTCACAGAACTTGCTTGAACTATATATATTGTGGATCATGTTTTTGAGCTAAGAACACAAGCTTGTGAGATTTGAGCCTAATGGTGTGGTTACATCTTATAACCACTTATTTTTCCTTCTTGTGTGCATTATTCTCTTTCTATGATTGTAATCTTTGATTTGTTTGATTCTTTATGTCCATTATTTTGTGTATTCATGCATTTATATGATTGAGGCCATCATTTCATTAGCTCACTTACCCAAAAAGCCTTACCTTTTATATTCCTTTGTTAGCCAATTTGAGCCTACGCTTAACCCACTTTGTTCTTAATTTAGCACATTACAAGCCTTAAAGCGAAAAACAATAAATGTCCTTATTTGGATCTTTGATTAGCTTAGGCTAGTGTGTGTGTAATATTCAAGTGTGGGAAACTTGGGACATTGGTTGAGAATAAAAGGGTAGTTTTGTATTGTTAATGAAAATATTAGGAATTGGGTACATACTCTTGTATTGAGCAAATGTAAAACCTTATGCATTGATATTCTTGTATATAGAAAAAAAATTAAGAAAAAATAAGAAAAAAAGAAAAAATATAGATATCAAAAAGAAAAGAAGAAAGAAAATAGAAAATAAAGAAAAAAAATAAGAAAGAAATAAAAAGGAGACAAAATGCCCCAAAGCAAAGCTCAATAAGGGTCCATGCATAAGTGTTGTGAAATGAAAAGGAAATGTATGAGTATGTGAAAAAGTGAAGGATGGGTAGTTAGGTTAGCACTTAATTGGATAGGTTATTATATAGGTTAGGTGGGAAGTTTAAGCTTATCAAAGATTCAGATTTCAAGCTCACTTAACCATACATGCATCCTACTTTAACCCTAACCCCATTACAACCTAAAGAAAAGACCTCATGATAGATGTATGCATGCATGAAATATATGTTGATTGTTAGAAGAAGAACAAATCTTGGAAAGCATGATTAGGGGGAAAATTGAGTGAATCAACCCTAAACACTTGAGCGAATAGAGTGCAAACACATCCGGTGAGGGTTTGATACTCAATTACATGTTTCCACTAACAATCATCACTTTTCATGCAAGTTTGTAAAAATATTTAATAACTCAATCCAATTGTGGATTAGACTTGCTAGTCCTTAGCCCTTGTGCATATATGCTTCTTGGGAATTGATTTATTTTGACCAAGCAATTGCATTCATTTAGATAGTTGCATATAGGTAGATTGCATTTAGTTAGTTTCCATTGAATAAATGCCATACCCTTTACTTCATTCTTAGTTTAAGCATGAGGACATGCTTGGTTTAAGTGTGGGGAGGTTGATAAACCCCATTTGTAGCGTTTATCTTGTATTGATTTTAGGAGATTTTAATACCTTTTACCCACATTTATTCAATGAAATAGCATGTTTTCATGATTGTCTCCCAATTTGTGCTTAAGTGTGAAAACATGCTTTCTAGACCTTAAATTAGTTAATTTTAATTCACCTTTGATTCCACTAGATGCCTTGATTTGTTTGTTAAGTGATTTCAGGTTGAAAGGGCTAGGGAAGAATCAAAGGAGTGAGAGAAAAGCATACAAAGTGGAGAAGATCAAGAAAAGCCAAAGAATTGAATTCGCCCATGGACGCGCGCGCACCTTGCGAAATGGCCCATGGACGCGTACGCGTGCTGTGCGCATGCGCGTCGATGCTGATACTTGATTTTTAAGTGAATTTGCGCCCAACAAATTCTCAGGAGTTGTCGGGCCCAATCCCAACCAACTTTGGCGCCAAAGATGCTATTTAAAGCCAAGGATTGAAGAGCAAAGTGACTTTTGATCATTCACACTCATTAGGATTAGTTTAGAGTTAGTTTTAGAGAGAAGCTCTCACTTCTCTCTAGGATTAGGATTAGGATTAGGTTTAGTTCTTAGATCGAGGTTAATCTTTGCTCTCATCTACTTCTACCTTTCAATTCTTTGTTGTTACATTCATTCTTCTTCTATTCTTTTGTTGTAATCTCCTTTATGTTGCTTCTATATTTTGTTGTAGATCTACTCTTGTTCCTTCTCTTTTTTTTTTTCAATTTAATTTGAGGTAATTCATAATAATTGTGTTTCTTTTGATTGTTGTTGTTAATTCCTTGCAATAATTGTTGTTAGATTCTATTCTTGTTGTCAATTTGCTTTGCTTTTCTTTTGTACCTTCTAAGTGTTTGATGAAATGCTTGGTTGGATTTTAGTATAGATTTTGTTCCTCTTGGCTTTGGTTGAGTAATTAGTGACTCTTGAGTTATCTAATTCCTTTGTTGATTGATAATTAGAAGTTGCTAATTGATTTGAATGCCTCTAACGCTAGTTTCTCCTTTAGGAGTTGATTAGGACTTGAGGAATCAAATTGATTCATCCACTTGACTTTCCTACATGGTTAGAGGTTAACTAAGTGGGAGCAATTAACAAGTTGCGGTTATAATTGAGGAGGATAACTAGGATAGGATTTTTAGTTCTCATATCTTGCCAAGAGCTTTGTTAGTTGTTAGTTTATTTTCTTTTCAATTTACATTTTTGTTTAATATCTTAAAAACCCCAAACATACCTCATAACCAATGGCAAGACACTTTATTACAATTCCTAGGGGGAATGACCTGAGGTTCAATACTTCAGTTTATAAACTTTAGGGGTTTGTACTAGTGACAAACAACTTTTTGTATGAAAGGATCATTGATTGGTTTAGAAACTATACTTGCAACGAGAATTCATTTTTAAAATTTTAAACCGTCAAAAATCTAATCATCAGATACCGAGCCACTCTAGGAGTTCATTGAAATTCTAGTCTGCAAACTGGGTCCCATTGCCGGTTCAGAATTTAATCAAAACACAAGAATCACTTCGTTGGTAGCATAGTCCAAACCAACAATGAACTCTCATAATCAAATGTTCAATTCAAATCAAAATAACCGGGAGTACTTAAACCTCGGGTCGTCTTCCCTAGGAGTTGCAGTTAATCATTGGCTCTTGAGGAAATGGGGGTTAGGAGTGCAAGAGAGGCAATGATTGTAAATATCAAGAAATTAATTGATCATGCAAGAAATTTAAACTCAAAGCAATTAAAAGCAATGAAAATAGAAATTAAGTGCTAAAAAAGACTCTTGGTGAGAATTGGGGAACTTAGGATTCCTATCCTAGTTGTGAACCACAAACATGGTAATTGTGTGTGAATTAATCCCAATTAATCTATTCTAACATCGAGGATAAGTCAAAAGAGCATAATTGATTCCAATTCCTAAGTCCTAGTTAAGACTAGTGGGTCACTTAGAGTCAAGGAAAACCAAACCAATTAACAATCCTCTCACAATGCGGAATGGACATCCACAACTCAATTTTACCTAAACACCCAATTTCTCAACAAAGAGTGTGAAAACTAAACGTGCAAGAAATAAAAGTCAAAGCATGGAAAATTCAATTGCAAGAAACCTCTTGGCAAGTAATTGAGAGCTAAGATTACCTATCCTAGCCATTGACCACAAACACATGATGATTATGAAGAGTTAAGTCTACTTAGTCAACCCTACATCGAGGATAAGTCAAATAGGCATAGCTGATTGCAATCCCTATGTCCAAAGTCAACACTAGTGGGTCACTTAGAGTCAAGGAAAACCAAATTAACTAACTACTCTAATGTATCAAACAAGAATGGATATCAATGACTCAAGGGTCATTAAAGTCATCAATTTCAAGCCAATAGTGGAGAAAAAAACTAAGTGAAAACTAAGCCAAGCATTTTATCAAGCACTTGGTGTGCATGAGAATAAAATAATATTAAATTCTATTAAAAATAAATTCTAACTACCAAAAGCAAGAAATTGACAATAACAATTAAATGAAGCAATAAATGACATGAAAATATAAATTTGCATTAATTGAAATTAAAATTAACAAAAGTGTTCATAACATGAAAATTGACATAAAAGAGGAATTAACAAAATTAATGAAGAAGATAAAGATAAGAAAGCATAGAAACATAAAGGAAACTACATTAAAACAAGAATTAAAGAATGAAATTAAAAGGAAACTAACTATGAAAACCCTAAATCTAGAGAGAGGGGGGAGCTTCTCTCTCTAGAAACTAAGAAAAAAATCATAAAAGCAAACCCTAATTGCCCCCTTCCTTTCACTTGAATTGGGATTGAAATAGCTTTAGAAATGAATTGGACTAGGTTTTGGAGGCCCAGAATTCGCCCCCAGCAATTTGCATTAATGAGCTCACGTGACTCGGGTCACGCGTACGCGTCACCTGGCTAAAAATCCTCCCGCACATGTCACACGTACGCGTCACCGTGCTCGCTCTTATGAGCGTGCACGCATTGCTTGTGCGCACGCACGGATGCTAGAATGTCCAAACTCCATTTCTTCATGGTTTATTCCCTTTAGTATGCTCCTTTTCTCACTTCTTTAAGCCATATTTGCCTTAGAAAACTGAAATCACTTAACAAATAAATCAAGGCACCAAATGGGATTAAAGTGAATAAAATTTAGCAATTAATAGGCCTAAAAAGTATGTTTTCACTTTCAAGTACAATTTAGGAAGAAATCATGAAACTATGTTATTTTATCGAATAAGTATAGGAAAAGTTGATAAAATCCACCCAATTAGAGCAAATAAATACCATGAAATATGGATTTATCACATCTCCACTCATAAACAATAGCATGTCCTCATGCTAAACACAAGAGCAAAACAAGGGGTATTTCATTTATTCAAAGCAAGTAAAGTACTTATATGTAATCTATCTAAATGAATGTAACCACTTAGTTAAAATAAATCAATTTCCAAGATAGCATATATGAACATATGGGCTAAAGCAATCTAAATCAAGCCAAATCCATAATTGATTAGAGTTATTGAAAAGCATTTACAAACTTGCAAGAAAGGAGATATTCAAAGGCGAAAACATGTAATTGAGCAATTAAACCCTCACCGGATGTGTATTCGCTCTAATCACTCAAGTGTATAGGGTTAATTCACTCATGTCTTCTCTAATCATGCTTTCTAAAGTTTTTTCTTTATCTAACCAATCAACAAAAATTTAATATACATATGCAAAAATCATGAGGTCTTTTCAAGGTTGTAATGGGGTTATGGTTAAAGGTAAGGATGTATATATGGCTAGGTAAGGTTGCATTTGAATCTTCGATTAACCTAAATTCTCACCTAATACATACATACCCTATACAATTCTAATGTCAAACTTAGCTACCCAAAATCTCACTTTTACATATACACACACACACACTCATGTTTCATATTTAATTCCATCACATATGCATTGATTATTATTGAATTTCCTATTGGTGATTATTATTATTATTATTATTATCTTCAAGAATATACTATATACACCAACTCATCAATACTTATAGTTTCTATAATATTACATAAGCATGTACCCAAATTTCCAAAATTTTTCGACAAGAAAAAAACACTTATTCATGAAGCAAAGTTCCCACATTTTCCCCACACTTAAACATCACACACTCTCACTAACTTAAGCTACTCAAAGATTTAAATAAGGGACATTTCATTATTTTCCGCTTAAGATTAATAATGTGGCAAATTAAAGAATAAAAAGGGGATTAAAAAGGCTTAAGGTGGCAAACAAAGGTAAATGGAATGGTAAGCTTTTTGGGTTAAGTGAGCTATAAAGAAATAATGGCCTCAATTACATAATGGCCTCAATTAAACAAACCAAAGATTGCACTTATAGAGAAGAGCAACACACAAGAATGAAATAAATGGTCAAATGGTGTAATAAGGCTCAAAAACTCACAAGTTGTATGTTCTTTAACTCAAAAACATGTTCCATGATATATTTCAAGCAAGTTTTAATCAAAAGTTCCACTCAAATCAATTAGGATAATAATGCCCTATTAAGAATGTTTTTCTTGGAAAAATTTTTATTATATTAACTAAGCTTATTATATATATGTAAAGAAATGCAATAAATAAGAAAAGATGCAATTAAATCTCTAAAATATGTACAAACTAAGAAAAAATGCAACCAAGAATTCAAAAAGAATGTGCAAGTGTTAGGATTAGAGTATGTCACCCAAGGTTGCCAATCGGAGACGACCTCTCCACACTTAAGGGTTTGCACCGTCCGCGGTGCACTCAAAGGCGAACAACGGGGGTGTGGTGATTTTGGATTGCCACCTTTAGCTGGTGGATCAATCGGCTGATGCATGCTCTTCCTCTCGCTTCCCTTGTTGCTTAATAGTGCATCATCCATGAAAAATAGAAAACAGGATGGAAATATAAGTAAATGCATAAACATGGAAGCATGGAGTGTTGGAATGAGGTAAAAATCACTAAAATGAGTGAGTGAATAAGTTTGTGACATGAAATAAACAAGTGTGTATATTCTAAGTTGCGTGGTTTAGAATACACACACTATCATGAAAAGCTATGTCACAATTAGACAAAATAAGCATACACTTCACTCAATATAGTGGGCTTGAAATACTTTAAAAAGGAAACTTGTATGCCAAGATAAACAACCAAGCAATAAAAGAGCATACAAGTATTCAAGCAAGAATTAAGCAATTTCAAATTGGATAATAAAGCAACACCTAATTGTCATGAAGTGGAAAACATGGCAAGCATAATCCACAAAGCTTAAAAAATCTCAAAAAGTGTCATTAGGTAAGCTTATGATCCAATTCACAATTCTCAATGTTAACACATCAAATAGGTGACTTAAATAAAAAGCAATTATACCAAACATCACCTAAAAAAAATTTCATCAACTTGGAACAAATTGCCTATTGATAATGAAATCAAATCACATGGTGGCCAAAACATGTAATTTAGAAATCCAAAAGCATTTTCAAAGGCAATATTAGGATTACATGGTATGCACAAAATTAAACATGAAGAACTCAATACCAAGCAACAAAGTATGACCTCAATGAAGATATCCAACAATAACTAGCAATCATAATATCAATAATTTAGCAGCAATGTCTCAACAAAATCAATAAATCAACTCAATTATCCAACACTTAGCACCAAAATAGAAGATTAAACAAACTAACTAAATAACTAATTAACTAACTATCTAACTAACTAACTAACTAAAGGTGAGTATGGTGAATGATAGTGGAAAATGGTGGTTGGAGGAGGGAAAGAAGAGAAGAGAAGAGAAAAGAAGAAAAGAAGCAGCGAGAAGAGAAGAAAAGAAGTATAGTGGTGAGAAAACAGGGGCGTGCGTACGTACAGAGGGTTGTGCGCATGCACAGGAGATCACACATGTGCGTCACAGACGCGTGCGGGTGGTGTGGCGAAAAATGAAAATCAACGCGTATACGTGAGGAACACGTATGCGAGAAATGGAGAAAATGCAAGGTGATGCGTATGGGTGACGGACGCGCACGCGTGGATGGGCAAAATGAAAAGGGTTATGCGTTCGCACCATGTGTGCTAACGCCATGAACAGACGCCCTATTTTGAGGTGTGCCCACACATAGAAAGGCAATTTTTTTTTTGAAAATCGAAGTGTCAAAATTGCTAGCTTTCTCGCCCTCTGTGCGTATGCACACAGGTTCGTGCGTACACACAAGGCGCAAAACAAAGGGAATGCGCGCACTCAAGATGTGCTACCACTCCCAGCAGAAGGTGCATAAGCTAGTGTGCACATCCACAGGTGGGTGCACGCGCACAAAACACGAAGATTGAGGTTGTGTGCGTACGCACAGGTGGGTGCACACGCACATGCTCTGTTTTTATCAAATTTTTAGTGCTCTAAGGCACCAAACTTGATATCCAAAATAGCATTTCAACCCTAAAACATATTATTCATCAAAACACATTATCTAAACCAAAATCTAATCGAATTAAGCTTGAAATCAAACTAAACCTAAGCTATCTACAAGAGACAAAATGCAATGAATTAAAACTATGTAAAAGGAGAGGGTTAGAAAGGTGTTACCATGGTGGGGGTGTCTCCCACCTAGCACTTCTGTTTAGAGTCCTTAAGTTGGACTTTATAGAGAAGCTTTAACAATGCTTGGGTATCCAAACTCTCCATTGATTGCACAAAGCTTGGATGGAGTGTCCCACAAGCCATGAGCTCCCAACAAGAAAAACAAAAAAGCAACCAAGAAAAACATATTTACAATAGCAAACATATTCATAATGGAAAACAAAAAGCAAGCTATTCACATATTAGCATATTCACACTAGCCAAAAACAAGCAAGCAACATATGTACAAACAACAAAAAATAAGCTATTCAGAATATTCACAATATTAACAATAGAAAAAAACAACACCATTGCAACTCCCCGGCAACGGCGCCAAATTTGATGTGAGACTTTATTGTCGGTTCAAAATTTAATCAAAACACAAGAATCACTTCGTTGGTAGCATAGTCCAAACCAACAATGAACTCTCATAATCAAATGTTCAATTAAAATCAAAATAATCGGGAGTACTTAAACCTCGGGTTGTCTTCCCTAGGAATTGCAATGAAATGGTCAATCATTGGCTATTGTGGAAATGGGGGTTGGGAATGCAAGAGAGGCAAGGAATGTAAATATCAGGAGATTAAATGATCATGAAAGAAATTAAAACTCAAAGCAATTAAAAGCAATGAAAATGGAAATTAAGTGCTAAAATGGACTCTTGGTGAGAATTAGGGAATTTAGGATTCCTATCCTAGTTGTGAACCACAAACATGGTAATTATGTGTGAATTAATCCCAATTAGTCTATCCAAACATCGAGGATAAGTCAAAAGAGCATAATTGATTCCAATTCCTAAGTCCTAGTCAACACTAGTGGGTCACTTAGAGTCAAGGGAAACCAAACCAATTAACAATCCTCACACAATGCGGAATGGACATGCACAACTCAATTTCTCCCAAACACCCAATTTCTCAACCAAGAGTGTGAAAACCAAACGTGCATGAAATAAAAGTCAAAGCATGGAAAATTCAAATGCAAGAAACCTCTTGGCAAGTAATTGAGAGCTAAGATTACCTATCCTAGCCATTGACCACAATCACATGATGATTATGAAGAGTTAATCCTACTTATTCAACCCTACATCGAGGATAAGTCAAATAGCATAGTTGATTGCAATCCCTAAGTCCTAAGTAAACACTAGTGGGTCACTTAGAGTGAAGGAAAACCCAATCAACAAACTACTCTAATGTATCAAACAAGAATGGAAATTAATGACTCAAGGGTCATCAAAGTCATCAATTTCAAGTCAAGAGTGGAGAAAAAAACTAAGTGAAAACTAAGCCAAGCATTTTATCAAACACTTGGTGTGTATGAGAAGAAAATAATATTAAATTGCATTAAAAATAAATTCTAACTACCAAAAGCAAGAAAGTGACAATAACAATTAAATGAAGCAATAATTGATATGAAAACATAAATTTGCATTAATTGAAATTAAAATTAACAAAAGTGTTCGTAATATGAAAATTGACATAAAAGAGGAATTAACAAAAGAAATGAAGAAGATAGAGACAAGAATGCATAGAAACATAAAGGAAACTACATTAAACAAGAATTAAAGACTGAAATTAAAAGGAAACTAACTAAGAAAACCCTAATTCTAGAGAGAGAGGGGAGCTTCTCTCTCTAGAAACTAAGAGAAAACATCATAAAAGCTAACCCTAAATGCCCCCCTTCCTTCCACTTGAATTGGGGTTGAAATAGCTTTAGAAATGAGTTGGACTGGGTTTTGGAGGCCCAGAATTCGCGCATTGCCGTGCTCACTCTTGTGCGCGTGCACGCGTCTTTTTTGTGCACGCACGGATGCTGGAATGTCCAAATTCCATTTCTTCATGGTTTTTTCCCTTTTGCCTGCTCCTTTTCTCACTTCTTCAACCCATACTTGCCTTGGAAACCTAAAATCACTTAACAAATACATCAAGGCATCAAATGGGATTAAAGTGAATAAAATTTAGGAATTAAAAGGCCTGAAAAGCAGTTTTTCACTTTCAAGCACAATTTAGGAAGAAATCATGAAACTATGCTATTTTATTGAATAAGTGTCGAAAAAGTTGATAAAATCTACCCAATTAGAGGAAATAAATACCCTGAAATATGGATTTATCAAGAGTCGTCTTTTGTACAACTGTCTGGTCAATATGATATATTTGGTGTCTTCCTATTTCATACATTTAGCCTCCTTCTGGTCTTCGGGAAAGTCTCCCGTGGTGAGGTATCTGATGATCGGGGTAGTCCATGAGGACTGATTAGACAGTATAAGGCTTGTTGAACATGTTATGGCGATGGAAAGCGTTCTTACAATATCTTGGATGAGCGAGTAGTTTTCCGAGCATGATTTGGTGCTGGCTAGCTTAGAGAGCAGGTTGGCCCTTGTAATCTTTTCTTTGTGAACGTGTCGGATGGTTATTGTTTTGACTTCCATGGTCAATTCCTTGACTTTGGATAGGTATTGTTGCAGTAGGAGGTCCCATATTTGGTAGTCCCTTTTAACCTAGGAGCTAACTACTTGGGAGTCACTGCAAACTTCCAAGTTTCTTACTCTAACTTCTCTAGCTAGCGTTTAGCCAGCCAAGAGAGCTTCGTATTTGGCCTGGTTATTAGAGATCAAGAATTTGTTTCGAATTGACTGTTTGATGGAAATTTTGTTTTTGTTCTCCAATATCACTCCCGATCTGCCGGAGCTGATGTTTGATGATTCGTTTACATGAAGGCTCCATAGTTCAAGAGTTTCATTTCCTGGGGTAATCTCAGTGATGAAATCTAGTAGGCAAAATTGTTATCACCAGGCATGGCTCCAAAAACTTGGTGCACAATACCATGATTCACATGTCTCTTCACAACTTCGCAGAGCTGACTAGCAAGTGCACTAGGTCGTCCAAGTAATACCTTATGTGAGTAAGGGTCAATCCTACGGTAATTGTCGACTTGAAGCAAGCTATGGTCATCTTGTAAATCTCAGTTAGGCGGATTCAAATGGTTATGGAGTTTTGATAATTAAAAGATAGATAAACATAAAATAAAGATAGAGATACTTATGTAATTCATTGGTGGGAATTTCAGATAAGTGTATGGAGATGCGTTGTTCCTTTCGAATCTCTGCTTTCCTACTGCCTTCATTCAATCATTCATACTCTTTTCCATAGCAAGATGTATGTTTGGGGATCATCGTTGTCAGTGGCTACCTCCCATCCTCTCAGTGAAAATGGTCCTCTACAGTTTTTGCATGACTAATCAACTGTCAGATTTCTCGTCTCGGATGAAAAATACCAGGCACAGCTACCGCATGGCTAATCAGCTATCGGTTCTCACTTGTATTGGAATAGGATCCAGTGATTCTTTTGTGTCTGTCACCACGCCCAACAGTCATGAGTTTGAAGCTCGTCACAGTCATCCCATCCCAGATCCTACTCGAATATCATAGACAATGTTTAGACTTTCCGGATCTCAAAATGCTGCCAATTGATTCTAGCTTATACCACGAAGATTCGAATCTCAGATTCAGATGCTCTGTTGTCAGGAGAGACGATGTGAATCGTTGAAGAGAGATCCAAGAGATATACATTCAAGCTTGTTTTCATGTAGAAGGGAAGTATTTGTCAGGCACGCGTTCCTAGGTGAGAATGGTGATAAGTGTCACTTGATCATCACATTCATCATGTTCTTGTGTGCGAATGAATATCTTAGAATAAGAATAAGCTTGAATTGAATAGAAGAACAATAGTACTTTGCATTAATACTCGAGGAACAGCAGAGCTCCACACCTTCATCTATGGTGTGTAGAAACTCCACCGTTGAAAATACATAAGTGATAATGGTGATCATTGGTTTCGGCCCCAGAGGGGGAACTAGAATAACCAAGACCTAGGTCTAAGGACTAAACGTCCAAAGATTCAAAGATATTCCAAAGATATGAATACAATAGTAAAAAGTCCTATTTATACTAGACTAGTTACTAGGGTTTATAGAAATAAGTAAATAATGCAGAAATCCACTTCCGGTCCCACTTGGTGTGTGCCTGGGCTGAGCATTGAAACTTTCATGTGTAGAGACTTTTCTTGGAGTTAAACGCCAGCTTTGGTGCCAGTTTGGGTGTTTAACTCCAGCTTGTATCTCAGTTCAGGCGTTTAATGCCAGAATAGGGCAAGAAGTTGGCGTTTAAACACCAATTTGCGTCGTCAAAACTCGGACAAAGTATAGACCATTATATATTGCTAGAAAGCCTAGGATGTATAATTTTCAACGCAATTGAGAGCGCACCAATTGGACTTCTGTAACTCCAGAAAATCCATTTCGAGTGCAGGGAGGTCATAATCCAACAGCATCTGTGGTCCTTTTTCAGCCTCTGAATCAGATTTTTGCTCAGGTCCCTCAATTTCAGCCAGAAAATATCTAAAATCACAGAAAAACACACAAACTCATAGTAAAGTCCAAAAATGTGAATTTTGCTTAAAAACTAATAAAAATATACCAAAAAATAGCTAGATCCTACTAAAAACTACCTAAAAACAATGCCAAAAAGCGTATAAATTATTCGCTCATCACAACACCAACCTTAAATTGTTGCTTGTCCCCAAGCAACTGAAAACAAAATAGAATAAAAAGAAGAGAATATACAATGAATCTCACAATATCAGTGAAACTTAGTCCCAATTAGATGAGCGGGGCTAGTAGCTTTTTGCTTCTGAACAGTTTTGGTATCTCACTTTATCCTTTGAAATTCAGAATGATTGGCATCTATAGGAACTCATAATTTTAGATAGTGTTACTGATTCTCCTAGTTTAGTAGGTTGATTCTTGAACACAGCTACTTTATGAGTCTTGGCCGTGGCCCTAAGCACTTTGTTTTCCAGTATTACCACCGGATGCATAAATGCCACAGACACATAACTGGGTGAAACTTTTTAGATTGTGACTCAGCTTTGCTAAAGTCCCCAGTTAGAGGTGTTCAGAGTTCTTTTTGCTTTGGATCACGACTTTAACCACCCAGTCTCAAGCTTTTCACTTGGACCTTCATGCCACAAGCACATGGTTAGGGACAGCTTGATTTAGCCGCTTAGGCCTGTATTTTATTTCCTTGGGCCCTCCTATTCATTAATGCTCAAAGCCTTGGATCCTTTTTTTTACCCTTGCCTTTTGGTTTTAAGGGCTATTGGCTTTTTCTGCTTTGCTTTTTCTTTTTCTTTCTTTTTCTTAAATTTTTTTATATTTTTTTCGCAAGCTTTGTCATTCACTGCTTTTTCTTGCTTCAAGAATCAATTTTATGATTTTTCAGATTATCAACAACATTTCTCTTTTTTTCATCATTCTTTCAAGAGCCAACAAATTTAACATTCATAAACTTCACTATAAAAAATATGCACTGTTCAAGCATTCATTCAGAAAACAAAAAATATTGCCACCACATCAAAATAATTAAACTAATTTCAAGATAAAAATTGAAATTCATGTACTTCTTGTTCTTTTGCAATTAGAAACATTTTTCATTTAAGAAAGGTGAAAGATTCATAGGACATTCATAGCTTTAAGACATAGACACTAGACACTAATGATCATGTAATGGAGACACAAACATGGATAAACATAAAGCATAAAAATCAAAAAATAGAAAAATAAGAACAAGGAAGTTAAAGAACGGGTCTACCTTACTGATGGCGACTAGTTCTTCCTCTTGAATATCTTATGGAGTGCTTGAGCTCCTCAATGTCTCTTCCTTGCCTTTGTTGCTCTTCCCTTATGGCTCTTTGATCTTCTCTAATTTCGTGGAGAATGATTGAGTACTCTTGGTGCTCCACCCTTAGTTGGTTCATGTTGTAACTCAAGCCTTCCAAAGAGGTGTTGAGCTGCTCCCAATAGTTGTGTGGAGGAAAGTGCATCCCTTGATGCATCTCAGGGATTTCATGATGAGAAATTTCCTCATGCTCTTATTGAGGTCCATGAGTGGGCTCTCTTGTTTGCTCCATCCTTTTCTTAGTAATGGGCTTGTCCTCTTCAATGAGGATGTCTTCTTCTATGACAATCCCAGCCGAATTGCATAGGTGACAAATGAGATGAGGAAAGGCTAACCTTGCCAAAGTGGAGGGCTTGTCGGCCACCTTGTACAGTTCTAGAGGTATGATCTCATAAACTTCCACTTCCTCCCCAATCATGATACTATGGATCATGATGGCCCGTTCCACAGTTACTTCGGATCGGTTGCTAGTAGGAATGATAGAGCGTTGGATGAACTCCAACCATCCTCTAGCCACAGGCTGAAGGTCCGGTCTTCTCAATTGAACCGGCTTGCCTCTTGAGTCTTTTTTTCCATTGAGCTCCTTCCATACATATGTCCATGAGGACTTGGTCCAACATTTGATCAAAGTTGACCCTTCTAGTGTAAGGGCGTGCATTTTCTTGCATCATTGGCAAGTTGAACGCCAACCTTACATTTTCTGGATTGAAATCTAAGTATTTTCCCCAAACCATTGTAAGCCAATTCTTTGGATTCAGGTTCATACTTTGATCATGGTTCCTAGTGATCCATGCATTGGCATAGAACTCTTGAACCTTTAAGATTCCGACTCGTTGAATGGGGTTGGCGAGAACTTCCCAACCTCTTCTTCGGATCTCATGTCGGATCTCTGGATACTCATTCTTCTTGAGCATGAAATGAACCTCAGGGATAACTTTCTTCTTGGCCATAACTTTATAGAAGTGGTCTTGATGGACCTTTGAGATGAATTTCTCCATTTCCCATGGCTCGGAGGTGGAAGCTTTTGCCTTTCTTTTCCTCTTTCTAGAGGTTTCTCCGGCCTTAAGTGCCATAAATGGTTATGGAAAAACAAAAAGCAATGCTTTGTCCACACCAAACTTAAAAGGTTTGCTCGTCGTCGAGCAAAAGAATAAAGAAAGAAGGGGAAGAAGAAGAAAATGGAGGAGGTGGACGGAGAGAGTGAATTCGGCAAAGGGGGTATAAGGTGATTGTGATATGTGAAAATGAAGGAGGGATAAGGGCTTTATATAAGAGCGGGGGGAGGGTTGGGTACGTGTATTTTAGGTTGGGTTTGGGAGGGAAAGGATTTTGAATTTTTGGAGGTGATTGGTGAAGAGAATATAGGGAAGAGGATAGGATTTGATAGGTGAGTGGTGTTTTGGGTAGAATGTTATAGAGATGTGTGAAGGGGAGAGAGAGAGAGAGAGAGAGCTGGGGTTGGTGGAGATCCTGTGGGGTCCACAGATCCTGAGGGGTCAAGGACTTCTCATTCTTGCTCCATTTAGGTGTGCAAAAATGCCCTTAGAGTGCAATTCTGGCGTTTAACGCAAGACTGCTGCTTGTTTCTGTCGTTAAATGCCAGCTTTTATACATTTCTTGGCATTTAACGCCAAGCTGTAGCCTGTTTCTGGTGTTAAACGCCAGTCTGGTGCCCATTTCTGGCGTTAAACACCCAGAATGGTGCCAGACTGGGCGTTTAACGCCCATCCTACTACCCTTACTGGCGTTTAAATGCCAGTAAGTTCTTCCTCCAGGGTGTGTTATTTTTAATGTTGTTTTTGAATTTGTTTTGATTTTTGCAATTGATTTTGTGACTCCACATGATCATCAACCTAAGCAAAACATAAAATAATAATGGAAAATGGAAATTTAACATAGATAAATAAAAATTGGGTTGCCTCCCAATAAGCGCTTCTTTAATGTCAATAGCTTGACAGCGGGCTCGCATGGAGTCTCACAGATGATTAGTGCATGGTTCTGGCCTCTCAACACCAAACTTAGAGTTTGGTTGTAGCCTCTCAACACCAAACTTAGAGTTTGGTTGTGGCCTCCTGATGAGAGAACTTTTGCGTGGTCTAGAAATTTGCGGATAAATCCTCGTTGCAAGTATAGTTTCTAAACCTTCAAAAGTCCTTTTATACAAACGTTTTGGTTGTCACAAGTAACAAACCCCTTTGATATTGATAACCGAGTATTCAAACCTCGGGTCGTCTTCTCAAGGAATTGCAGGGAGGTATGTTCTTATTATTGGTTATGGAGATTGTAAATTTGGGGTTTTGAGAAATTTGGAGTTTGGGCAATGTGCACAGGTATATTTTCAAGTAATAAAAATTAATAAATAACTGTAAAATAAACTCTTGACAAGGTATGAAGATTGGAGGTCCTATCCCAGTTATCCTTATCAATTGTAATGAGAATTTGATTTTTCTCCCACTTTATTAACCTCTAACTATGAAGGTAAGTTAAGTGGATGAATTAATTCTTGAAGAATTCCAATTCTCAATCAACAATGAGTTTGATAACTCAAGAGTCACCAATTATTTAACCAAGGCCAAAAGGGAGAAAAATATCTAAATTAAATTGAAACCAATCTTAAATAGAGCAAAGCAATCTTAAATCTGAATTACCTCAAATAATATTAATTAAGAAAATCATAACATGAATGT
>NC_029780.3:81995930-81996700 GCF_000817695.3 Arachis duranensis | reverse complement strand
TCCATAACCAGCCAATATTCATAGCATACACAGCTATTCCGGCTCACGGTTCAATCCAGAACCAGCCAATATCCATAGCATACACAGCTATCCCGGCTCACGGTTCAATCCAGAACCAGCCAATTCATAAACAATTACGGCCCTTCGGCCAATGGCATAACAAGCACTTCCACCACCATCCTCCACATCTCACATAATCATCAATGATCCTCATTGATTATTCATTTTCCCTTGCTTTACTCGAAAGTTACCACATCCACTAGCTCCTTCTCTCATGGCTAGGCATATCATAATGATTTAAGATATAAGTGGTGAGATCGGAGGCTTAGAAGTATGAAATTTGGCTTTTAAAACTCAAGAATCAACTTTGGGATGAAAACAGGTCCACGCGTACGCGCACTCGACGCGCATGCGTGGATGGCCTCAAAAACTTCATCGACGCGCAAGCGTCATGCACGCTAACGCGTGGATTAAACATTTTCCAACCGACGCGTACGCGTCAACCACGCGTACGCGTGGGCGTTCTCGTGCCCCAGGCACAACACTGGCACAGTTCTGGCATGACTCTCTGGAAAATGGCTGGGCATTGGGTGCAGCACAATCGGCGCGCCCGCGCACGTCACGCGCACGCGTGGATGGCATTTTCGGGAAGAACGGCGCGCACGCGCCAAGTGCGCCCACGCGCAAGGGGTCATTCTGCTAAAAATTTTCTAAGTTAAAAGCTGCAGAATTCACCAATTTAAACCCCAATCTTCCAACGGACATAACTT
>NC_029780.3:81992986-81995150 GCF_000817695.3 Arachis duranensis | reverse complement strand
TTGTATGGGTTTTGTAGAGCTCTCCGCGGTGAACGCGTGGCCGTAAACGGAGCGGCAATCGTAGCTCTAGATCAAAAGTTATGGTGGTTTGAAGATCAAGTGAGAGAAAGAACTTGAGAGAGTGTTCTTCCCTCCATGGCCTCCATTTTCAGCATGTGAGTGTGTTTAGTGAGGAGAGAGAATGCTGAAAACTAGGGTTTTGGTTAAGTTATGTTGGGCCAAGGGCCCACTTTGGGTCCAATTGGCCCGGTTTGGCCCGTTCGGTCCAATGTTGGTCCAAATTCTATAAAATTGGTACCAAAATTCTCGTCTCAATCTCCTCTATCACATTTAGCCATAAAAAATTACATTTAGGACTTTCTAGAATAAATTCTCATTTATGGGTTAATTAGCCGTTAATTAACCGGGTTTTACATTCTACCCACCTAATTGGGAATTTTGCCCACAAAATTCAAATGCAATTACTTGAGAATAAATGCGGATAATCCGTTCGCATCTCTGACTCGAGTTCCCAAGTGTGTTCCTCAACACCGCCTCGACTCCAAGCCACTTTGACTAATGAAACCTCTTTTCCACGCAACCGTTTGATACTAGTATCATCGATTCTGACTGGAGCCACTGGAAGCATCAAATCTTCCCTTAACTGAACCGACTCAGGTTCTAACACATGGCTAGCATCAGGGGTGTACTTCCGAAGCTGTGACACGTGAAACACGTCGTGCAGGTTCGAAAGATGAGGTGGTAGAGCCATCCGATATGCCACCGGTCCAATCCTCTCCAGGATTTGAAATGGACCAATGTATCGAGGATTCAACTTCTTTACCTTAATCGCCCTACCTACTCCCGTGGTCGGAGTAACCTTAAGGAAAACATGATCTCCTTCCTCAAATTCTAAGGGCTTTCGCCTCTGATCGGCGTAACTCTTTTGACGACTCTGCGCCGTAAGCATCCTATCACGGATTTTCTTGACTTGTTCAGTAGTCTCAGCTATCATTTCTGGCCCCAACAAGCTTTTCTCTCCAGCTTCATACCAACATAGCGGAGATTGACATTTCCTCCCATACAAGGCCTCATACGGAGCCATTCCAATGCTCGCATGAAAACTATTATTGAATGCAAACTCCACCAATGGCATATACCGATCCCAACTCACCGGTTGGTCCAAAACACAAGCTCTCAACATATCCTCTAATGTTTGGATTGTCCTCTTAGATTGACCATCTGTTTGAGGATGGTAAGCCGTGCTCAAGCTTAATCGGGTTCCAAAAGCTTTCTGAAATGCACCCAAAAACCTTGAAGTGAAACGAGGATCTCTATCAGAGATTATAGTAGCAGGTACACCATGAAGTCTCACAATCTCCTTTGTGTATAACCGTGCTAGCTCCTCAAGGGTGTAGGTCATACGAATGGGTAAAAAGTGAGCTGACTTCGTCAGTTGGTCCACAATCACCCAAATAGCATCAAAACCAGCCCTAGTCCTTGGCAATCCCGACACAAAGTCCATTGCAATACTTTCCCACTTCCATTGCGGAATTTCTAAAGGTTGCAACATCCCAGAAGGTCTTTGATGTTCAATCTTTACCTTTTGACAAGTTAAGCACTTTGAAACATATTCCGCCACATCATTCTTCATACCCGGCCACCAAAACATCGCCTTTAAATCATGGTACATCTTAGTACTTCCCGGGTGAATGGAGAATCCGCTTTTGTGTGCCTCCTTTAAAATATCTTGCCTCAAAGTGCCAACATCCGGCATAATGATCCTACCCTTGAATCTCCATAAGCCATCTTTTTCTTCCGACACTCTCCATTGTTTTCCTTGCTCAATAGCCGGTAACACCTTCCATAACGCTTCATCATTTTGATGAGCCTTTAGGAGTTCGGACTTAAAATCACTTGAGGTCTCTAATCGGCTCAAACACAAAGTTCCGGATACTTATCGAGCACCAATTTTCAAACTCTCAAATCCCTTGAGCAACTTCTCCTCTTGAAGCATCATCCAAGCCGCATATAGCGACTTCCGACTTAACGCATCCACCACTACGTTCGCCTTTCCCGGATGGTAATTCAACTCAAAGTCGTAGTCCTTCAACAATTCCATCCACCTTCTCTGCCTCATATTAAGCTCTTTCTGATCAAAGAGATATTTCAAACTCTTGTGATC
>NC_029780.3:81990204-81992353 GCF_000817695.3 Arachis duranensis | reverse complement strand
GTCTTAGGGATATCCTCACCCCTCACCCTTATCTGGTGATAACCGGATCGCAAATCGATCTTGGAGAAAACTCCAGCTCCTTGTAACTGATCCATGAGATCATCAATTCTCGGCAATGGGTACTTATTCTTTATTGTAACCTTGTTCAGCTGCCTGTAATCCACACAGAGCCGCATGCTCTCATCCTTCTTCTTTACCAGTAACACTGGAGCACCCCACGGAGAGACACTTGGTCGTATAAAATTCTTTCCCAACAAATCCTCTAACTGAGACTTTAGCTCGTTCATCTCTAACGGTGACATCCTATAAGGAGCACTTGAGATTGGTCCCGCCCCGAGCACCAATTCAATAGCAAACTCAACCTCTCGGTTAGGTGGAAACTCATCAATATCATCAGGAAACACTTCCGAAAACTCGCACACAACCGGAATCTGCTCCAACCTTTGATCATCACCCGAAACACCCGCGGTTAACAACAGGATACCCTGACATTCAACACCAGAACAGTTCACCATCATCGAATTCAAATAATAATTATTCACCACGACCAGCCTTTCAGTATCTTCCGGCATAAAGTACACCGACTTTGTAGAACAATCAAGCAGGACATGGTTATTAGATAACCAGTCCAATCCCAAGATAAGATCAAGACCAATCATCAGCAAGCAGATTAAATTATGAACAAAATCACGCTGCTTGAACCTAAAGGTGACTTCCGGGCATCCTAGCCTAGTTACCATGGCTTCATGGGTAGCATTGTACACCCTTAGATCATAACCTAAAGTTACAATCTTCAGTCCTAACTCATGGGCTTTCTCGAATGCAATGAATGAATGTGATGCTCCTGAATCAAATAAAGCATTTAAGGTCTGACCAGCTATTTCACAGTTACCTCTAATGAGTGTCTCAGATCCCTCAGCTCCTACAGCTGAAGTGGTGAACACCCGACCAGTCTGTTGTGCTTTCCCAGCACCTTGTTTCTGCCTCTCAGGACAATTTGCAGCCTTATGCCCCGCCTTTCCACAAGTGTAGCACAAACCCCATCCGGCCTTGCATGGTGCTCCCGGATGGTGACTCCCACATCTAGTACAAGCTTGATCATTCTGATGCTGCTTCCCAAACTTCTTCCCTTGGAAATTGTTGTTGTTGTTGGGCCTCCTGAAAGAGCTTCCCCTCTTGAAAGACGGACCTCTAGGTGCAAAACTCTTCCCTCGGTTCTGTGGGAATGATCCCTTTTGACTCCCTTTCTCAGCAGTTGCCCTTTTCACACACTCCTCAGCAACCCTACACTTGTTTACCAACTCGAAGAAGGTCCTAATCTCCATTGGTCCCACTGAACTGAAAATATCACTCCGGAGTCCTCCTTCATACTTAACACGCTTCCATTCCTCATATTCCACCGGAGTCCCTTGGCACATACGAGAGAACCTGTAACCCAGAAAACTCCTTATCTCCGTCACGGTGGTTGGTTGCTTCCAATCCATCACAGCCTCCACCTTAGTTGGATCTACGGTTATTCCCTTCTTACTCACCACGTGACCCAAAAACTTCACATCACTCTTCCAAAACTCGCACTTAGACAGTTTTGCATAAAGTTTCTTCTCCTTTAGAATCTGCAACACGGTCCTCAAGTGTTCCGCATGCTCTTCTTCAGTCTTGGAATAAATTAGTATGTCATCAATGAAGACAACAACGAATTTATCCAGAAACGGACGGAAAACTCTATTCATGTAGTCCATAAACACTGCAGGAGCGTTCGTCAACCCGAAAGACATTACAGTGTACTCGTAATGACCATAACGAGTCCTGAAAGCGGACTTAGGGATATCCTCACCCCTCACCCTTATCTGGTGATAACCGGATCGCAAGTCGATCTTGGAGAAAACTCCAGCTCCTTGTAACTGATCCATGAGGTCATCAATTCTCGGCAATGGGTACTTATTCTTTATTGTAACCTTGTTCAACTGCCTGTAATCCACACAAAGCCGCATACTCCCATCCTTCTTCTTTACCAATAATACTGGAGCACCCCACGGAGAGACACTTGGTCGTATAAAATTCTTTCCCAACAAATCCTCTAACTGAGACTTTAACTCGTTCATCTCTAACGGTGACATCCTATAAGGAGCACTTGAGATTGGTCCCGCCC
>NC_029780.3:81985976-81986637 GCF_000817695.3 Arachis duranensis | reverse complement strand
TCAATGATCCTCATTGATTATTCATTTTCCCTTGCTTTACTCGCAAGTTACCACATCCACTAGCTCCTTCTCTCATGGCTAGGCATATCATAATTATTTAAGATATAAGTGGTGAGATCGGAGGCTTAGAAGTATGAAATTTGGCTTTTAAAACTCAAAAATCAACTTTGGGATGAAAACAGGTCCGCGCGTACGCGCACTCCACGTGCATGCGTGGATGGCCTCAAAAACTTCATCGACGCGCAAGCGTCATGCACGCTAACGCGTGGATTAAACATTTGCCAACCGACGCGTACGCGTCAACCACGCGTACGCGTCAACCACGCGTACGCGTGGGTGTTCTCGTGCCCCAGGCACAACACTGGCACAGTTCTGGCATGACTCTCTGGAAAATGGCTGGGCATTGGGTGCAGCACAATCGGTGCGCCCGTGCACATCACGCTCACGCGTGGATGGCATTTTCGGGAAGAACGGCGCGCACGCGCCAAGTGCGCCCACGCGCAAGGGGTCATTCTGCTAAAAATTTTATAAGTTACAAGCTGCAGAATTCACCAATTTAAACCCCAATCTTCCAACGGACATAACTTTCTCATTTTAAATCGTTTTTCACCCGTTCTTCGAACGGCATGGACATCCCGGATCCAATTTCATTTCTAAACAA
>NC_029780.3:81985311-81985554 GCF_000817695.3 Arachis duranensis | reverse complement strand
AGGCATCAATAATCATCATCACATATATGACCACATCATATATCTCAATCATTCAACAACATCAACCATTCAATGCCTATCCTAGGGCCTCTAGCCTAAGTATTTCCTACCACATTACATATTGATACGGGAAACCGAAACCATACCTTAGCCGATTTTCCCAAGTTCCACCGGAGCACTTCCAAATCACTTATCCACAAGCTCTCAAGGCCTCAACACCTCCAAGAATAGATTTTTCACCAG
>NC_029780.3:81981969-81985224 GCF_000817695.3 Arachis duranensis | reverse complement strand
ATACACAACCTAAGCCACAATCATCATACCCATACACAACATCTCAAAACCCAAACATCATAAAATCACAAATTACACTAGGGTTGAGAATCTTACCACACCCAAGGTCCAAGGAGACAAGATTAACCTTCTCCTTCAAGAGAGTTGGGTCCTATAACATCAAAGAACCCAAAATCTCAACATTTCACCCATGAAACTCGAAAATAAGGGCTGAGATTCAAACAGCAACACGTGGCTTACCTCAAGATTGGTTGTATAGGTTTTGTAGAGCTCTCCGCAGTGAACGCGTGGCCGTAAATGGGGCGGCAATCGGAGCTCTAGATCAAAAGTGATGGTGGTTTGAAGATCAACCAAGGGAGAGAACTTGAGAGAGTGTTCTTCCTCCCTTTCTCTCTAATTTCAGCTTGTGTGTGTAACAAATGAGGAGAGAGAGTGCTGAAAACTAGGGTTTTGGTTAAGTTATGTTGGGCCAAGGGCCCATTTTGGGTCCAATTGGCCCATTTTGGCCCGTTCGGTCCAATCTTGGTCCGAATTCTATAAAATTGGTACCAAAATTCTCATCTCAATCTCCTCTATCACATTTAGCCACAAAAATCACATTTTGGGCTTTCTAGAATAAATTCTCATTTATGGGTTAATTAGCCGTTAATTAACCGGGTTTTACAAATGTAGCATAAGCCAAATAGGAAACATATCTAATACAAGCATTGAAGCATTTGAAAGTAAAAAGAGGAATATAAAGTAAAAGAACGTTGAACCTGGGATTGAGAGTCACTCCTAAAACTAAGAGAAATCCTAAATCCTAATACTAAGAGAGAGGAGAGAACCTCTCTCTCTAAAAACTACATCTAAAACATGAAAAGTGAATTATGAGAGCCTCCTCATGAATGAATGGATTCCCCCACTTTATAGCCTCTAATCTGTGTTTTTTGGGCCGCAAAATGGGTTAAAAACAGCCCAGAAATCGCCCCCAGCGTATTCTGGTACGTACAGGTCGTGGAAAAAGTGATGTGGCCTCATGGCTCACGCGGCCGCGCGGGTTTTATTCCTGCCAGGTCACGCGTCCGCATGACCCATGCGTTCGCGTTGCCTGGCGTCGGGGCAGCTACGGCAAGTTATATATCAAATCGAAGCCCCGGACGTTAGCTTTCCAACGCAACTGAAACCGCATCTTTTGGAACTCTGTAGCTAAAGTTATAACCGTTTGAGTGAAAAGAGGTCAGGCTGGACAGCTTAGCAATTTCTCCAACTTCTTGTATTCCTTCCACTTTTGCATGCTTCCTTTCCATCCTCTGAGCCATTCCTGCCCTGTAATCTCTGAGATCACTTAACACAGAGATAAAAACCACTCAATTGAGCACAAGATAAACCATAAAATAGTGGTTTATCAACCTCCCCACACTTAAACACTAGCATGTCCTCATGCTAAGCTCAAGAGAAACTATAAAGATGAAGAGGAATGGTAGATTAATATGAAATACGATCTTATCTATATGAATGCAACTACATGCAGAATGTTTCTACCTACTTGGTTAAAAATAAATAAATCTTTCAAGAACATATATGAATTGGATTTCACTGATTCAAATCATAAAAATTAAGTAAAAGTAAACTTGCAGAAGAAAATAGCTCATGAAAGCCGGGAACAAAGAATCGAGCATCGAACCCTCATTGGAAGTGTATACACTCTAATCATTCAAGTGTTTAAGGTTCGACTCTCTCAATTCTCTACTATCCTTGCTTTCTAAGGCTTGCTCTTCATCTAATAATCAACAAAAATTTAATACATAAATACACATATCAAGAGTTCTTTTAAGGGTTGTAATGGTGTTAGGGTCAAGGTAGGATTGTATTTGGCCAAGTGGACTAAAAATCTTAATCCTTAATTAACTTAAACTTTTCCACCTAACTTAGACAATCCATGTAATCATAATACAACATCTAACCATCCATTAACTATGTTTTCCACATATTCATACATTCTAATTTCAAGTACAACTCATATGCATTGCTTTCACCACTCACTTTGGGGCATTTTGTCCCCTTTTATTTGCTCTTTTTCTTTTCTTTTCTTTTCTTTTTCTTTTATTTTTCTCTCTTTTTTATATTAGTTTTCTTTTGTTTTTCTCAATGCATATGATTAAATTATTGAATGCATAAACATGTCCTAAACATTTCTTTCACATTTTCAGAAATTTCTAACATACTCAATTCTCAACCAAATGTTTCCAAACACAATTTTCCGACACTTAAATCATAAGCACTTTCACTTGTCTAAGCTAACCAAGGATTCAAATTAAGGACATTATTGTTTTTCGCTTAGAGTTGATGATGTGCTAAAATAAAGAACAAATGGGTATAATAGGCTCTAAATTGGTTTGCAATGGATAATGAAAGGTAAGGCCATATGGGTATGTGAGCTCAGTGAAACAAAGGCCTCAATCATGTAAGTGCATGTATACATCAAATAATGGAAATATAGAATTAAGCAAGACAAAGATCACAATTTTAGAGAGAAAAACACACATCAAAAATAAATTATTGGTTGATAAAATGCAACCAATCAATTAGGCTCAAAAATCTTACAGGTTTTGTGTAACAAAACCTGTAAGATTTCTTGGAAAAGAAAATATTACTTCAACCAAGTGGTAAAATATGCAAAAAATCAAACAAATATGTAATCAAGTATGCAAATGCAACAATGAACAAACAAATAAAATAAAAAATTTTTGGTGTTGAGTCAAGAAATAACTAACCCATGGAGATCGGTATCGACCTCCCCACACTTAAAGATTGCACTGTCCTCGATGCATGCTGAGATGTGCAAGTAGATGGGGGTTGTGGTTTCTTAGCTGAGCTCTTTTTGTTCCTTTCCTTGCCGGCGGTTTGGGAGTAGCTTTCTCCTTTCCTTCCTTGGTGGCCATCCTGAAGAAGGGAAGAGAAAGTAAATTAAATTCAAATAGATATATAGCAAGGAAGAGAACGGAAGAGTGGTGATGGATGCACATTAGGATGTAATTGACATTAGCACATGCTCGCGTGTACATGTGAAAAGCCATCAATTGAAAATAGCTAGTGCATATAAGGACAAGTGAATGCAAGGTGTTTATTGGCATGCCGGCAAAGGGCATGAGTAGCATAGACCAAGCATCACTTGTAATAAATCACCATTTTTGTATTGACAATTATATTCAATTAATAAAATAGTAAAGGGAGTTTATGAAAAGCAAGCATTGAATAGTATAAAGTATAATA
>NC_029780.3:81971555-81981889 GCF_000817695.3 Arachis duranensis | reverse complement strand
TTTACAAGAAAATAATTTCCCAATTAAATTTTTAACACCAAAATAACAAATTTAGAAAAGAAAATAAAAATATGCACAAAAAAAATGCAATGAATGAAAGTATGCAAATAAATTAAATAAAATAGAATGGAAGTGAGAGAAAATAAGAAAGGAAGAAGAAAGAAATAAGAAAAGATAAGAAGAATAAGGATTCGGAGAAGAAAAGATAAGAAAATTGGCACTAATCTGGAGAGATTGTGCGACGCTGGCGACGCGGTCGCGTGGGTGACGCGGTTGCATGGTGCGCAATAAGGTTAGGTGACGTGGACGCGTGGGGCACGCGATCGCGTGACTTGATTTGTGCTAGTGGCGCGAGTGCAGCCTCGCGGTCGCACAACTCTCTGTTCAAAACTTAGTATTGCCAAAATCCAGGGTGACGCGGTCGCGTGGTCGACGCGATCGCGTGGGTGGCCTTTTTCTTAAAATGACACGGCCCCGTGGGGCACGCGGTCGCGTGGTAGGGCTTGGGCTTCCAGCACGAGTCCAGCCCAATTCCAGCTCAACTTTCGGCCATACACCTTGTTACGTCGAAATCTAGGGCCACGCGGTCGCGTGGGTGACGCGGACGCGTGGGGAAGCCATTTTGCAAATGACGCGGCCGCATCAGCGATGCGGTCGCATGGGACGATTTGTGCCCTTGGCACGCCTCCAGCCCAGCTCCTGCGTAATTCTCTGTTCAATTTCTTTTCCTCCTAACGCACATACGACGCAGACGCGTCAGCGACGCTGCCGCGTCGCGTGCGTAAGTCCCTTTTTTTTTTGAAAAATGAAGAATGCAGTGTTAATATGAATGTGACGCAAAACTCCAGGTTCAATATAATAAAATAAAATTAAACTAGAAAACAAATAAAACTAAATAAAAATGAAAAATGAACGATCGTACCATGGTGGGTTGTCTCCCACCTAGCACTTTTAGTTAAAGTCCTTAAGTTGGACATTTGGTGAGCTTCCTGTTATGGTGGCTTGTGCTTGAACTCATCCAGGAATCTCCACCAATATTTGTGATTCCAGTGTCCTCCGGGATCCCAAACTAAGCATGTAAAGCCCTTAAGAAGCTTCAAACAGATTCTTAGGTTCCCGGGGTGACAAATGCCAGAACAGATTCTAGGATCCCAAACTTTACTTTTACACCCATTTTTGTCTCGATCTGCATTTTTCCAGCCGGGTGAAAGGTGATCTGAATTCTCACTGCAGCGACCAAACAGCTTCCTAGACCCATTCAGTTGAGCTTTATACCAACCTTTGCGTTTAAGCTTAAAGCTTCCAACCATGATGAACCTTGCAGGACAATTCTTACCACTGACCATCTTCCTCTTACTCTTGATGCCACAAAGAGCTCTAAGTTGAGCATCCATCTCCAGTAGCCCATATTCAAGTGGGATTAGAAAGCTAAGGATATAAATTTTACCCACTTGAATGTTGTGAAGGATGGTGGCAACTTAGGGGGAGGTATTTTTAATGAAATTGCAAGCTCCACTCCCTTGTGCTCCTCTCTGATAATTACCACCTCTTTGCAAGCTTCTTCAATTTCAACCTCTTCCTCATGGTAGCTCTCTTTCAATTCAATCTCCTCTTCATTGCTTTCCAAGGGCATGGTAGGTTGTGCTTCTTCTTCTTGAATCTCCATCTCTTGATCAACCTCTTCAATTGGGATCATCTTGCTCTTGGATTGATGGATGTGGGTGCTCTTCCATGGATGGTGGTGATGGGATGGAGAGATTATTCTGTGGTTGACAAGGAAGTGCACTAGAGCTTGATGGTTGATTGTTGAAGGTAATTGGTGGTCTTATTTGGGTGAAGAGAGCTTGTATAGTAGAGTTTAGATCGGCAAGTGCTTTCTCCATGGAGGTTTTGGGTAGATAGGAGAGTTCATTTGGTTCATAAGGTGGTTGGTATGGTGGATGAGGGTTAGGGTCATATGGAGGTGAATGGCGGAAAGGGGCTTGTGAGTTTGGTGGTCCAAAGTTATGTTGAGGAAAGGGTTCATAGGCATATGGTGGTGGTTGTTGATAGTCCATTGGAGGTGGTTGTTGCCATGAGGATTGATCAAGTCCTTGTGGCTCCTCCCATCTTTGATTGTTCCAACCTTGATGCCTGTTCTCATTGTAATTTCTTCTTCCTACAACATTATTGTAACCAGACTCATAGCCAAAGGGGTGAGAGTTCATGATAGCAAATAAAAAAAATTAAAAACAAAAATAAAAACAAATTGAAATTAGAAGGTTATTTAAATTTTGAATTTGAAAATTAAATTTGAAATTTGAATTTTTAATTTTTGAAATTTGAATTTTTTTTGAAATTTAAAATTGAAAATTTTTAAATTTGATTTTTGAAATAACATAAGATAAGATAAAAATTTTAAAATAAAAATCAATAACCTCTTAATTTACGAAAAAGCAAATAAAAATAAAAAATAAAAACAAATCAAAAAGCAAATATTTACAATAACCAATAATAAGGCACACGTTTGCAATTCCCCGGCTAAGGCGCCATTTTCATGAGAGAACTTTTGCGTGGTCTAGAAATTTGCGGATAAATCCTCGTTGCAAGTATAGTTTCTAAACCTTCAAAAGTCCTTTCATACAAATATTTTGGTTGTCACAAGTAACAAACCCCTTTGAAATTGATAATCGAGTATTCAAACCTCGGGTCATCTTCTCAAGGAATTGCAGGGAGGTATGTTCTTATTATTGGTTATGGAGATTGTAAATTTGGGGTTTTGAGAAATTTGGAGTTTGGACAATGGGCACAAGTATATTTTCAAGCAATAAAAATTAATAAATAACTGTAAAATAAACTCTTGGCAAGGTATGAAGACTGGAGGTCCTATCCCATTTATCCTTATCAATTGTAATGAGAATTGGATTTTTCTCCCACTTTATTAACCTCTAACTATGAAGGTAAGTTAAGTGGATGAATTAATTCTTGAAGAATTCCAATTCTCAATCAACAATGAGTTTGATAACTCAAGAGTCACCAATTATTTAACCAAGGCCAAAAGGGAGAAAAATATCTAAATTAAATTGAAACCAATCTTAAACAGAGCAAAGCAATCTTAAATCTGAATTATCTCAAAAAATATTAATTAAGAAAATCATAATATGAATGTAGCATAAGCCAAATAGGCAACATATCTAATACAAGCATTGAAGCATCTGAAAGTAAAAAGAGGAATATAAAGTAAAAGAATGTTGAACCTGGGATTGAGAGTCACTCCTAAAACTAAGAGAAATCCTAAATCCTAATACTAAGAGAGAGGAGAGAACCTCTCTCTCTAAAAACTACATCTAAAACATGAAAAGTGAATTATGAGAGCCTCCTCATGAATGAATGGATTCCCCCACTTTATAGCCTCTAGTCTGTGTTTTCTGGGCCGCAAACTGGGTTAAAAACAGCCCAGAAATCGCCCCCAGCGTATTCTAGTACGTACAGGTCGTGGAAAAGTGACGTGGCCTCATGGCTCACGCGGCCGCGCGGGTTTTGTTCCTGCCAGGTCATGCGTCCGCGTGACCCACGCGTTCGCATTGCCTGGCGTCGGGGCAGCTATGACAAATTATATATCAAATCGAAGCCCCGGATGTTAGCTTTCCAACGCAACTGAAACCGCGTCGTTTGGACCTCTGTAGCTAAAGTTATAGCCGTTTGAGTGCAAAGAGGTCAGGCTGGACAGCTTAGCAATTTCTCCAACTTCTTGTATTCCTTCCTCTTTTGCATGCTTCCTTTCCATCCTCTGAGCCATTTCTGCCCTGTAATCTCTGAGATCACTTAACACACATATCAAGGCATCTAATGGTAATAAGAGAGGATTAATAATAAGCAAATATAAGATCAAAGAAGCACGTTTTCAATCATAGTACAAAATCAGGAAGGAAATATAAAACTATGCAAATATTATGAATAAGTGAGTAAAGAGTTGATAAAATCCACTCAATTGAGCACAAGATAAACCATAAAATAGTGGTTTATCACCTCCCAACACCAAACTTAGAGTTTGAATGTGGGGGCTTTGTTTGACTCTGTATTGGGAGAAGCTTTTCATGCTTCTTCTCCATGTGTACAGAAGGAGAACTTTGAGTCTTGAATACAAGGTAGTCCTCATTCAATTGAAGGACCAAATCTCCTCTGTCAACATCAATCACAGCTTTTGCTGTGGCTAGGAAAGGTATGCCAAGGATGATGGATTCATCCTCATCCTTCCCATTGTCTAGGATTATGAAATCAGCAGGGATGTAAAGGCCTTCAACCTTCACTAGCACGTCCTCTACTAGTCCATAAGCCTACTTCATTGATTATTCTGCCATCTCTAGTCAGATTCTTGCAGCTTGTACCTCAAAGATTCCTAGTTTCTCCATTACAGAGAGTGGCATGAGGTTAATACCTGACCCTAGGTCACACAGAGCCTTCTCAAAGGTCATGGTGCCTATGGTACAGGGTATTAAGAATTTACCAGGATCCTATTTCTTTTGAGGTAAAGTTTGTTGAACCGAGGTATTCAGTTCATTAATGAGCAATGGAGGTTCATCCTCCCAAGTCTCATTACCAAATAGCTTGGCATTCAGCTTCATGATTGCTCCTAAATACTGGGTAGCTTGCCCTTCAGCAATGTCTTCATCTTCTTCAGAAGATGAATAGTCATCATAGCTCATGAATGGTAAAATAAAGTTCAATGGAATCTCTGTGGTCTATGTATGAGTCTTAGATTCCTTTGGTTCCTCATTGGGGTACTCCTTAATGGCCAGTGAACGTTCCCTGAGGTCTTCCTCACTGGGAATCACTGCCTTTTCACTCTCTCCAGGTTTGGCCATGTTTATCACGGTTATGGCCTTGCACTCTCTTTTGGGATTCTCTTCTGTATTGTTTGGGAGAGTGCTAGGAGGAGTTTCAGTAACCCTTTTACTCAGCTGACCCACTTGTGCCTCCAAGTTTCTAATGGAGGACCTTGTTTCATTCATGAAACTGACAATGGCCTTAGATAGATCAGAGACTATATTTGCTAAGCTAGATGAGTGCTGTTTAGAATTCTCTGTCTATTGCTGGGAGGATGATGGAAAAGGCTTGCCATTGCTAAACCTGTTTCTTCCACCATTATTATTGTTAAAGCCTTGTTGAGGCTTTTGTTGATCCTTCCATGAGAAATTTGGATGATTTCTCCATGACGGATTATAGGTGTTTCCATAGGCTTTACCCATGTAATTCACCTTTGCCATTGTAGGGTTCTCAGGATCATAAGCTTCTTCTTCAGAAGATACTTCTTTAGTACTGTTGGATGCATTTTGCAATCCATTCAGACTCTGAGAAATCATATTGAATTGCTGAGTCAACATTTTGTTCTGAGCCAATATGGAATTCAGAGCATCAATTTCAAGAACTCCTTTCTTTTGAGGCGTCCCATTATTCACAAGATTCCTTTAAGAAGTGTACATGAACTGGTTATTTGCAACCATTTCAATGAGTTCCTGAGCTTCTGCAGGCGTTTTCTTTAGGTAAATAGATTCACCTGCAGAATGGTCCAATGACATCTTAGACAATTCAGACAGACCATCATAGAATATATCCAGGATGGTCCATTATGAAAGCATGTCAGAAGGACACTTTTTGGTCAGTTGCTTGTATCTTTCCCAATCTTCATAGAGGGATTCACCTTCTTTTTGCCTAAAGGTTTGAACATCCACTCTAAGCTTGCTCAGCTTTTGAGGAGGAAAGAATTTGGCTAAGAAAGCTATGACCAGCTTATCCCAAGAGTTCAGACTATCTCTAGGTTGAGAATCTAACCATATTCTAGCTCTGTCTCTTACAACAAAAGGGTAAAGCATAAGCTTATAGACCTTGGGATCAACTACATCGGTCTTAACAGTATCACAGATCTGCAAGAATTCAGTTAAGAATTGAAAAGGATCTTCTGATGGAAGTCCATAAAACTTACAATTTTGTTGTATCAGAGAAACTAATTGAGGCTTAAGCTCAAAATTATTTGCTCCAATGGCAGGGATTGAGATCCTTCTTCCATGGAAGTTAGAATTTGGTGCAGTGAAGTCACCAAGCATCTTCCTTGCATTGTTATTGTTGTTGGGTTCGGCCATTACTTCTTTTTCGAGATTCTCTGTAAGGTTTTCTCTAGATTGTTATGCTTTAGCTTCTTTAGCTTCTTCTTTAGAGTCCTTTCAGGTTTAGGGTCAGCTTCAACAAGAATGTTCTTGTCCTTACTCCTGCTCATATGAAAAAGAAGAGAACAGAAAAGGAAGAGGAATCCTCTATGTCACAGTAGAGAGATTTCTTTATGTGAGTAGAAGAGAAGAAGAATAGAAGGAGGAGAAGAGAGAAAAAGAAAAATCTGAACACAGAGAGAAGATAAGGTTCGAATTATGAGTACAAGAGAAGTGTTAGTAGATAAATAAAATAAATAGAAAAAGATAAGAGAGAGAGTTTCGAAAATTATTTTAAAAAATGGGTTAGCAATTTTCGAAAAAGTTAGAAGAGATAAAATTAGAATTTTAAATCAATTGGTTAATTAAAAAGATTTTTTATTTTTGAAAAACAGGGAGGTGATTTTCGAAAATTAGAAGAAAGAGAATTAGTTAGGTGATTTTGAAAAAGATTTTGATGTTAATTTTGAAAAGATAAGAAGTTAGAAAAAGATATTTTGAAATTAAAGTTTGAAAAAGATATGATTTGAAAAAGATATGATTGAAATTTATTTTGAAAAATATTTAATTTTTAAAATCAGAATTAATGACTTGACTCATAAGAAATCAAAAGATATGATTCTAAAATTTAAAGTTTGAATCTTTCTTAACAAGAAAGTAGCAAACTTGAAATTTTTGAATCAAAACATTAATTGTTAGTATTATTTTCGAAAAATATGAGGTAAAACTAGGAAACGGATTTTAAAAAGTTTTGAAAAAGATTTTTGAAAATTTTCGAAAAACAAAGGAAAAAATGAAAAAGATTTGATTTTGAATAGATAAATTTTTGAAATTGAAATCTTGACTTGACTAACAAGAAACAATTTATTTTAACATTTTTTTGACTCAGTCAATCCAAAGATTTCGATATTTGAGTGAAATAAGAAAAAGATATTTTTTATTTTTTTTTGAATTTAATGAGGAAAGAAAAAAAAAACCACAAAATGACTCAACACATGAAAATTTTGGATTAAAACAAATGATGCATGCAAGAACACTATGAATGTCAAGATGAACACCAAGAACACTTTGAAGATCATGATGAACATCAAGAACTTATTTTTGAAAAATTTTCAAGAAAAGAAAAACATGCAAGACACCAAACTTAGAGATTTTTCATGTTTAGACTCTAAGAATTCAAAAATGCATTTGAGAAACAAGAAAATTTAAAGATCAAACAAGGAGACTCATTAAGAACAACTTGAAGATCAAGAAGAATGCAATGCATGAATTTTCAAAAATTTTTTAGAAAAATCAAAACATGCAATTGACACCAAACTTAAAAATTGACACTAGACTCAAACAAGAAACACAAAATATTTTTGATTTTATGATTTTATAAAATTTTTTGTAATTTTTCGAAATTTTTTTTTGGAAAGATGAAAAAGAAGAGAATTTTTTTTGGAAATGTTTTTTAATTTTTTTTTTTGAAAATAGAATAAGAAGAAAATTACCTAATCAAAGCAACAAGATGAACCGTCAGTTGTCAAAACTCGAACAATCCTCGGCAACGGCGCCAAAAACTTGATAGGCGAAATTGTTATCACCAGGCATGTCTCCAAAAACATGGTGCACAATACCATGATTCACACGTCTCTTCACAACTTCACACAGCTGACCAACAAGTGCACCGGGTCGTCCAAGTAATACCTTATGTGAGTAAGGGTCGATCCCACGGAGATTGTCGGCTTGAAGCAAGCTATGGTCATCTTGTAAATCTCAGTCAGGCGAATTCAAATGGTTATGGAGTTTTGATAATTAAAAGATAGATAAACATAAAATAAAGATAGAGATACTTATGTAATTCATTGGTGGGAATTTCAGATAAGTGTATGGAGATGCGTTGTTCCTTCCGAATCTCTGCTTTCCTACTGCCTTCAATTAATCATTCATACTCCTTTCCATGGCAAGCTGTATGTTTGGGGATCATCGTTGTCAGTGGCTACCTCCCATCATCTCAGTGAAAATGGTCCTCTACGGTTTCTGTACAGCTAATCCACTGTCGGATTTCTCGTCTCGGATGAAAAGTACCAGGCACAACTACAGCATAGCTAATTAGCTGTCGGTTCTCACTTGTGTTTGAAGCTTGTCACAGTCATCCCATCCTAGATCCAACTCTGAATACCACAGACAAGGTTTAGACTTTTTGGATCTCAAGAATGCTGCCAATTGATTCTAGCTTATACCACGAAGATTCTAATCTCAGATTCAGATGCTCTGTTGTCAGCAGAGACGATGTGAATTGTTGAAGAGAGATCCAAGAGATATACATTCAAGCTTGTTTTCATGTAGAATGGAAGTGTTTGTCAAGCAAGCGTTCATAGGTGAGAATGGTGATGAGAAAGCTTGAATTGAATAGAAGAACAATAGGTGATATCACATTCATCATGTTCATAGGTGATATCACATTCATCATGTTCTTTTGTGCGAATGAATATCTTAGAATAAGAAAGCTTGAATTGAATAGAAGAACAATAGTACTTTGCATTAATACTTAAGGAACAGCAGAGCTCCACACCTTAATCTATGGTGTATAGAAACTCCACCGTTGAAAATACATAAGTAATAATGGTGTTCTTTGGTTTCGGCCCTGGTGGAGGAAATTGTGATTCCTTTGTTATTGTATTTTGTAAAATTCATTGCTTTTTCAACTATGTGTGGACACAACTCCGTTCAACTTAACCAGCAAGTGTACTGGGTCATCCAAGTAATACCTTACGTGAGTAAGGGTCGATCCCACAGAGATTGTTGGTATGAAGCAAGCTATGGTCACCTTGTAAATCTCAGTTAAGTGGATTCATAGGGTCAAATGTAATTGGATTAGATAATTAAAAGATAAATAAAATAAAAAGGGATAGAAATACTTATATAAATCAATAGTGGGAATTTCAGATAGGCGTGTGGAGATGCTAGAATCCTTTCGAATCTCTACTTTCCTATTGCTTTCATCCAATCCTTCTTACTCCTTTCCATGGCAAGCTGTATGTAGGGCATCACCATCATCAATGGCTACTTTTAATCTTCTTGGGAAAATGGTCCTATGCGCTGTCACTGCACGGCTAATCGTCTGGAGGCATCACCCTTGTTGATAGCTACATCCCATCCTCTCAGTGAAAATGGTCCAAATGCTCTGTCACAGCACGGCTAATCATCTGTCGATTCTCAATCAGGTTGGAGTAGAATCCATTGATTCTTTTGCGTTTTTCATCACGCCCAGCCTTCAGGAGTTTGAAGCTCGTCACAGTCATTCAATACCGGAATCTTACTCGGAATACCACAGACAAGGATAGACTTTCCAGATTCCCGGAATCCTACTCAGAATACCACAGACAAGGTTAGATTTTCTGGATTCCCATGAATGCCGCCATCTATCTAGCTTATACCACGAAGATTCTGTTGGGGAATCTAAGAGATATGCGCCCGGCCTAGAGTAGAACGGAAGTGGTTGTCAATCACGCGCGTTCATTGGTGAGAATGATGATGAGTGTCACGGATCATCACATTCATCAAGTTGTTGTGCAACGTATATCTTGGAATAAGAATAAAGGAGAATTGAATGGAAAATAATAGTAATTGTATTGAAACTTGAGGTACAGCAGAGCTCCACACCCTTAATCTATGGTGTGTAGAAACTCCACCGTTGAAAATACATAAGTGAAAGGTTCAGGCATGGCCAAGAGGCCAGCCCCCTGAATGATCAAAAGACCGAATGGCCAAAATATGTCTAATACAATAGTAAATTAACCTATTTATACTAGACTAGCTACTAGGGTTTACATGAGTAAGTAATTGATGCATAAATCCACTTCCGGGGCCCACTTGGTGTATGTTTGGGCTGAGCTTGATCTATCCACGAGCTGAGGCTTTTATTGGAGTTGAACGCCAAGTTGTAACGTGTTTTGGGCGTTCAACTCCGGGTTGTGACGTGTTTCTGGCGTTTAACTCCAGACAGCAGCATGTACTTGGAGTTGAGCGCCACTTTGCGTCGATAATTCCCGAATAAAGTATGGACTATTATATATTGATGGAAAGCTCTGTAGCTCCAGAAAATCTATTTCGAGTGCAGGGAGGTCAGATTCCAACAACATCAACAGTCCTTTTGTCAGCCTTTTT
>NC_029780.3:81967540-81971434 GCF_000817695.3 Arachis duranensis | reverse complement strand
AAAATAATGCCAAAAAGCGTATAAATTATCCGCTCATCACAACACCAAACTTAAATTGTTGCTTGTCCCCAAGCAACTGAAATTCAATTAGGATAAAAAGAAGAGAATATACTATAAATTTCAGAATATCAATGAATATTAATTATAATTAGATGAGCGGGACGTGTAGCTTTTTGCTTCTGAACAGTTTTGGCATCTCACTTTTTCCCTTGAAGTTTAGAATGATTGGCTTCTCTAGGAACTTAGAATTTCGGATAGTGTTATTGATTCTCCTAGTTAAGTATGTTGATTCTTGAACACAGCTACTTATGAGTCTTGGCCGTTGCCCTAAGCACTTTGTTTTCCAGTATTACCACCGGATACATAAATGCCACAGACACATGACTGGGTGAACTTTTTCAGATTGTGACTCAGCTTTGCTAGAGTCCCCAGTTAGAGGTGTCTAGAGCTCTTAAGCACACTCTTTTTGCTTTGGATCACGACTTTAACCACTCAGTCTCAAGCTTTTCACTTGGACCTTCATGACACAAGCACATGGTTAGGGATAGCTTGATTTAGCCGCTTAGGCTTGGATTTAATTTCCTTGGGCCCTCCTATCCATTGATGCTCAAAGCCTTGGATCCTTTTTACCCTTGCATTTTTTGTTTTAAGGGCTATTGGCTTTTTCTGCTTGCTTTTTCTTTTTCTTTCTCTTTTTTTTCGCCATTTTTTTTCGCAAGCTTTTGCTTTTTCACTGCTTTTTCTTGCTTCAAGAATCAATGTTATGATTTTTCAGATCATCAATAACATTTCTCTTTGTTCATCATTCTTTCAAGAGCCAACAGTTTTAACATTCATAAACAATAAGATCAAAAATATGCACTGTTTAAGCATTCATTCAGAAAACAAAAAGTATTGTCACCACATCAATATAATTAAACTAAATTCAAGGATAAATTCGAAATTCATGTACTTCTTGTTCTTTTGAATTAAAAAATTTTTCATTTAAGAGAGGTGAAGGATTAATGAAATTTATTCATAGCTTTAAGACATAGTTACTAACTACTAATGATCATGAAGTAGAGACATAAAACATAGATAAACACAACATAAAAACCGAAAAGCAGAAAGAAATAAGAACAAGGAATGAATCCACCTTAGTGGCGTCTTCTTCTTGAAGGTCCAACAATGTCCTTATGCTCTTCTATGTCCCTTCCTTGCCTTTGTTTCTCCTCCCTCATTGCTCTTTGATCTTCTCTTATTTCATGGAGAATGATGGAGTGCTCATGATGTTCCACCCTTAATTACATAGAGAATGATGGAGTGCTCTTGATGTTCCACTCTTAATTGATCCATATTGTAACTCAAGTCTTCTAGAGAAGTGTTGAGTTGTTCCCAATAATTGTTGGGAGGAAAGTGCATCCATTGAGGCATCTCCGGGATTTCTTGGTGATGAGCTTCCTCATGCGTCTCTTGGGATCCATGAGTGGGCTATCTTATTTGCTCCATCCTCTTCTTAGTGATGGGCTTATCCTCCTCAATGGGGATGTCTCCTTCTATGATAACTCCAGCTGAGTAACATAGATAGCAAATAAGGTGAGGAAAAGCTAGCCTTGCCATGGTGGAGTGCTTTTCAGCTATTTTGTAGATTTCATTGGAGATGACTTCATGAACTTCTACTTCCTCTCCAATCATAATGCTATGAATCATGATGGCCCGATCCACAGTAACTTCAGATCGGTTGCTAGTGGGAATGATGGAGCGTTGAATGAACTCCAACCATCCTCTAGCCACAGGCTTGAGGTCCAGTCTTCTTAGTTGAACTGGCTTGCCTTTGGAGTCTCTTTTCCATTGAGCTCCTTTCACACATATGTCCATTAGGACTTGGTCCAACCTTTGATTAAAGTTGACCCTTCTAGTGTAAGGGCGTACATCTCCTTGCATCATGGGCAAGTGAAACGCCAACCTCACATTTTTCGGACTAAAATCTAAGTATTTCCCCCGAACCATTGTGAGATAATTCTTTGGATTTGGGTTCATACTTTGATAATGGTTCCTAGTGATCCATGCATTGGCATAGAACTCTTGAACCATTAAGATTTTGACTTGTTGCATGGGGTTGGTTAAGACTTCCCAACCTCTTCTTTGGATCTCATGTCGGATCTCCGGATACTCATTTTTCTTGAGCTTGAAAGGGACCTCAGGGATCACCTTCTTCTTTGCCACAACATCATAGAAGTGGTCTTGATGGCTCTTGGAGATGAATTTTTCCATCTCCAATGACTCGGAGGTGGAAGCTTTTGTCTTCCCTTTCCCTTTTCTAGAGGATTCTCCGGCCTTAGGTGCCATTGATGGTAATGGACAAACAAAAAGCTTATGCTTTTACCACACCAAACTTAAAATATTGCTCGCCCTCGAGCAAGAGAAGAAAGAAGAGAAGAAGAAGAAGAAGAAAATAGAGGAGTGTGAGGGGAGATGGATTCGGCCAGGGTGAAGAAGAGGGGGTTTGTGGTGTGTGAAAATGAAGTAGAATGGAGGGGTTTATATAGGGAAAAGGGAGAGGATAGGTTCGGCCATTTAGGGTGGGATTGGGTGGAAAAATGTTTTTGAATTTGGAAGGTAGGTGGGGTTTATGGGGAAGAGTGGATGGATGTGAGTGGTGAATAGGTGATTGGGAAGAGAGATTGAGGTGATTGGTGAAGGGTTTTTGGGAAGTGTGACATGGGGAGGAGTAAAATAGGATTAGGAGGTAAGGTGGGAATATAGTAGGTGGGAATCCTGTGGGGTCCACAGATCCTGAGGGGTCAAGGAATTCCATCCCTGCACCAAATAGGCATGTAAAATGTCTTTGCACACCATTCTGGCATTTAAACGTCGAGTGGTGCACATTCTGGGCGTTCAACGCCCACATGTAACATGTTTCTGGCGTTGAACGCCAAATTCATGCTGGCGCTTTTCCTCTAGGCACATTACTGGCGTTCAGTGCCAAAATGTTGCTTGTTTCTGGCGTTGAACGCCAGATTCATGCTCTATTCTGGCGTTGAACGCCAGCCGGATGCTCCTTACTGGCGTTGAACGCCAGCCGGATGCTCCTTACTGGCGTTGAACGCCAGCCTGTGCTTCCTCCAGGGTGTGATTTTTCTTCTGCTATTTTTGATTCTGTTTTTAATTTTTCTATTTTTTTCGTGACTCCACATGATCATGTACCTAATAAAACATAAAATAACAATAAAATAAAAATTAGATAAATAAAATTGGGTTGCCTCCCAACAAGCGCTTCTTTAGTGTCAATAGCTTGACAGTGGCTCTCATGGAGCCATAAAGGTGATCAGGTCAATGTTGTATAGTCCCAACACCAAACTTAGAGTTTGGATATGGGATCTTGACACCAAACTTAGAGTTTGGTTGTAGCCTCCCAACACCAAACTTAGAGTTTGACTGTGGGGGCTCTTCTTGACTCTGAACTGAGAGAAGTTCTTCATGCTTACTCTCTTTTGTCACAGAGAGATGACCATGTGCCTTAAACACAAGGTAGTCCCCATTCAATTGAAGGACTAATTCACCTCTGTTGACATCTATCACAGCTCCAGCTGTGGCTAGGAAAGGTCTTCCAAGGATGATGCATTCATCTTCTTCCTTCCTAGTGTCTAAGATTATGAAATCAGCAGGGATGTAAAGGCCTTCAGCCTTCACTAACACATCCTCTACTAATCCATAAGGTTGTCTTACTGACTTGTCTGCCAATTGTAATGAGAACAAGGCAGGTTATACCTCAATGATCCCCAGCTTCTCCATTACAGAGAGTGGCATAAGATTTATCCCTGACCCCAGATCACACAGAGCTTTTGCAAAGGTTATGGTGCCTATGGTACAAGGTATCAAAAACTTGCCAGGATCTTATTTCTTTTGAGGTAA
>NC_029780.3:81964223-81967328 GCF_000817695.3 Arachis duranensis | reverse complement strand
ATGGCAGAAGGAGATTTAATGGAATCTCTATGGTCTCTATATGAGCCTCAGATTCCTGTGGATCCTTAATAGGAAACTCCTGCTTGCTTGAGGGACGTCCCAGGAGGTCTTTCTCACTAGGATTTTCGTCCTCCTCCTCCCTTGTGCATTCGGCCATATTGATTATATCAATGGCCTTGCACTCTCCTGTTGGATTTTCTTCTGTATTGCTTAGGAGAATACTGGGAGGAGTTTCAATGATTTTCTTACTCAGCTGGCCCACTTGTGCCTTCAGATTTCTGATGGAGGATCTTGTTTCACTCATGAATCTGAAAGTGGCCTTTGACAGATTAGAGACTAGATTGGCTAAATTAGAAGTGTTTTGTTCAGAATTCTCTGTCTGTTACTGAGAAGATGATGGAAAAGGCTTGCCACTGCTCAGCCTATTGCTTCTACCATTGTTAAAGCCTTGTTGAGGCTTTTGTTGATCCTTCCATGAGAAATTTGGATGATTTCTCCATGATGAGTTATAGGTGTTTCCATAAGGGTCACCCATGTAATTAACAACTGCCATGACAGGGTTCTCAGGATCATAAGCTTCTTTAGAAGCTGCCTCTTTAGTACTGTCGGATGCATGTTACCATCCATTCAGATTTTGAGAGATCATGTTGACCTGTTGAGTCAACACTTTGTTCTGAGCCAAAATAGCATTCAGAGCATCAATTTCAAGAACTCCTTTCTTCTGAGGTGTCCCATTATTCACGGAATTCCTCTCCGAAGTGTACATGAATTGGTTATTTGCAACCATGTCAATGAGTTCTTGAGCCTCTTCAGGCATTTTCTTTAGGTGAATAGATCCACCTGCAGAATGGTCCAATGACATTTTCGAAAATTCAGATAGACCATAATAGAATATATCTAATATGGTCCATTCTGAAAACATGTCAGATGGACACCTTTTGGTCAGCTGCTTGTATCTTTCCCAAGCTTCATAGAGGGATTCACCATCTTTTTGCTTGAAGGTCTGAACATCCACTCTCAGCTTGCTCAGCTTTTGTGGAGGAAAGAATTTATCCAAGAAGGCAGTGATCAGCTTATCCCAGGAGTCCAGGCTATCCTTGGGTTGTGAATCCAACCATATTCTAGCTCTGTCTCTTACAGCAAAAGGGAAAAGCATGAGTCTGTAGACTTCAGGATCAACTCCATTCGTCTTTACAGTCTCACAAATCTGCAAGAACTCAGTTAAAAACTGGTAAGAATCTTCAGATGGAAGTCCATAAAACTTGCAGTTTTGTTGCATTAAGGCAACTAGCTGAGGTTTCAGCTCAAAATTATTTGCTCCAATGGCAGGAATGGAGATGCTTCTTCCATCAAATTTGGACGTGGGTTTGGTAAAGTCACCTAGCATCCTTCTTGCATTATCATTTTTGGGTACTGCTGCCATCTCCTTCTCTTGTTCAAAAATTTCTGAAAGGTTACTTTTGGATTGTTGTAATTTAGTTTCTCTTAATTTCCTCTTCAGAGTCCTTTCAGGTTCTGGATCAATTTCAACAAGAGTGCCTTTTTCCCTGTTCCTGCTCATATGAAAGAGAAGAAAACAAGAAAAGAAGAGGAATCCTCTATGTCACAGTATAGAGATTCCTTTATGTTAGCGGAAGAAGAAAGGGGGAAGAGTGAAGAAGAATGAATAGTCTGTATAAAGAGTAACGATAGGGGAGGTGATAAGAGATGAAGAAAAGTGTTAGTAAATAATTAAATAAATAAAAAGAGATGAGAGAGGGAGAAATTCGAAAATAAGTTTGAAAAGGAGTTAGTGATTTTCGAAAATTAAAGATAAGATAGAATTAAAATTAAAATTTTAAAACAAAAAGAAATTTTTTTTTAAAAAAGAGATGAGATATTTTCGAAAATTAGAGAGGGAAAAGTAGTTAGGTGATTTTGAAAAAGATAAGAAACAAATAAAAAAGTTAATTAGTTAGTTGAAAAAGATATTAAAATCAAATTTGAAAAGATAAGAAGATAAGAAGTTAGATAAGATATTTTGAAATCAAATTTTGATAAAGATAAATTTTTTGAAAAAGATAAGATAAAAGATGAAAAGATTTAATTTTTTAAATTTAAAATTACTTACTTCATTAACAAGAAACTTCAAGATAAGATTCTAGAACTTAAAGATTGAACCTTTCTTAACAAGAAAGTAACAAACTTCAAATTTTTGAATCAATCATATTAATTGTTAGTGTAATTTTGAAAATATGATATAAATATAAGACAAAGATTTTGAAAATAATTTAAAAAAGATTTTTGAAAATTTTCGAAAAACAAAGATAAAATTGAAAAGATATGATTTTTGAAAAAGATTTTAAAAAGATAAGATTTTTAAATTTTGAAAATTTGACTTGACTTGTAAGAAATAACTAATTTTAAAAATTTTTTACTAAGTCAACTCAAATTTTCGAAAATTATGAGAAAAATAAGGAAAATATATTTTTTTTTTATTTTTGAAATTTTAAAGATGAGAGAGAAAAACATAAAAATGACCCAAAATATGAAAATTTTGGATCAAACACATAATGCATGCAAGAACGCTATGAATGTCAAGATGAACACCAAGAATACTTTGAAGATCATGATGAACATTAAGAACATGATTTTGAAAAATTTTTGATGCAAAGAAAACATGCAAGACACCAAACTTAGAAATCTTTAATGCATGGACTCTAACAAACGAAAAATGCATATGAAAAACAACAAACAACATAAAACAAGAAAGCATCAAGATCAAACAAGAGGACTTATCAAGAACAACTTGAAGATCATGAAGAACACTATGAATGTATGAAATTTTCGAAAAATGCAAGAAAAATTTTTTAAAGCATGCAATTGACACCAAACTTAAAAATTGATTCAAGACTCAAACAAGAAACACAAAATATTTTTGGTTTTTATGATTTTATGATTTTTTATATTTTTATTAATTTTTTTTCGAAAATATTTTTGGAAAAACGAAAAAGAAAAATTTTGAAAAAGATTTTTGAAAAGAAAATTACCTAATCTGAGCAACAAGATGAACCTTTAGTTGTCCATACTCGAACAATCCCCGGCAACGGCGCCAAAAACTTGGTG
>NC_029780.3:81954713-81964211 GCF_000817695.3 Arachis duranensis | reverse complement strand
ATAAAATAAAGGGATAGAAATACTTATGTAAATCAATAGTGGGAATTTCAGATAGGCGTATGGAGATGCTGTGCTCTTCTTGAATCTCTACTTTCTTATTACATTCATCCAATCCTTCTTACTCCTTTCCATGGCAAGCTGTATGTAGGGCATCACCATCATCAATGGCTACTTTTAATCCTCTCGGGAGAATGGTCCTATGCGCTGTCACTGCACGGCTAATCGTCTGGAGGCATCACCCTTGTTGATAGCTACATCCCATCCTCTCAGTGAAAATGGTCCAAATGCTCTGTCACAGCACGGCTAATCATCTGTCGGTTCTCAATCAGGTTGGAGTAGAATCCATTGATTCTTTTGCGTTTGTCATCAGGCCCAGCCTTCAGGAGTTTGAAGCTCGTCACAGTCATTCAATACCGGAATCTTACTCGGAATACCACAGACAAGGTTAGACTTTCCAGATTCCCGGAATCCTACTTGGAATACCACAGACAAGGTTAGACTTTCCGGATTCCCATGAATGTCGCCATCTATCTAGCTTATACCACGAAGATTCTATTGGGGGAATCTAAGAGATATGCGCCCGGCCTAGAGTAGAACGGAAGTGGTTGTCAATCACGCGCGTTCATTGGTGAGAATGATGATGAGTGTCACGGATCATCACATTCATCAAGTTGTTGTGCAACGTATATCTTGGAATAAGAATAAAGGAGAATTGAATGGAAAATAATAGTAATTGTATTGAAACTTAAGGTACAGCAGAGCTCCACACCCTTAATCTATGGTGTGTAGAAACTCCACCGTTGAAAATACATAAGTGAAAGGTTCAGGCATGGCCGAGAGGCCAGCCTCCTGAATGATCAAAAGACTGAATGGCCAAAAGATGTCTAATACAATAGTAAATTAACCTATTTATACTAGACTAGCTACTAGGGTTTATATGAGTAAGTAATTGATGCATAAATCCACTTCCGGGGCCCATTTGGTGTATGTTTGGGCTGAGCTTGATCTATCCATGAGCTGAAGCTTTTATTGGAGTTGAACACCAAGTTATGACGTGTGTTGGGCGTTCAACTCCGGGTTGTGACGTGTTTCTGGCGTTTAACTCCAGACAGCAGCATGTACTTGGCGTTGAGCGCCACTTTGCGTCGACAATTCCCGAATAAAGTATGGACTATTAATTATTGCCGGAAAGATCTGGATGTCTACTTTCCAACGCCGTTGAGAGCGTGCCATTTGTAGTACTGTACCTCCAGAAAATCCATTTCGAGTGCAGGGAGGTCAGATTCCAACAGCATCAGTTGTCCTTTGTCAGCCTCCTATCAGAGTTTTGCTCAAGTCCCTCAATTTCAGCCAGAAATTACCTGAAATAAAAAAAAAACACACAAACTCATAGTAAAGTCCAGAAATGTGAATTTAACATAAAAACTAATGAAAACATCCCTAAAAGTAGCTTGAACTTACTAAAAACTACCTAAAAACAATGCCAAAAAGCGTATAAATTATCCGCTCATCAGGTCCCAGAGGGAAAACCAGAATAACCAAGACCTAGGTCTAAGGACTAAACATCCAAAGATTCAAAGATACTCCAATGATATGAATACAATAGTAAAAAGTCCTATTTATACTAGACTAGTTACAAGGGTTTACAGAAATAAGTAAATGGTGCAGAAATCCACTTCCGGGCCCACTTGGTATGTGCTTGGGCTGAGTATTGAAGATTTCATGTGTAGAGACTTTTCTTGGAGTTAAACGCCAGCTTTGGTGCCAGTTTGGGCGTTTAATTCCAGCTTGTAACTCAGTTCTGGCGTTTAACGCCAGAATAGGATAGGAAGTTGGCGTTTAAATACCAATTTGCATCATCAAAACTCGGGCAAAGTATGGACCATTATATATTTCTGGAAAGCCCAGGATGTCTACTTTCCAACGCAATTGAGATCGCACCAATTGAACATCTGTAACTCCAGAAAATCCATTTTGAGTTCAGGGAGGTCAGAATCCAACAGCATCTGCAGTCCTTTTTCAGCCTCTGAATCAGATTTTTGCTCAGGTCCCTCAATTTCAGCCAAAAAATATCTGAAATCACAGAGAAATACACAAACTCATTGTAAAGTCCAGAAATATAATTTTTGCTTAAAAACTAATAAAAATATACTAAAAAGTAGCTAGATCATACTAAAAACTACTTAAAAATAATGGCAAAAAGCGTATAAATTATCCGCTCATCAAAATCCACCATAGCTTGAGCCTTGATTGAATTTTTGGGCTCAAATTAGATTTCATACCGGGATAGTTCCACCGACTAAGAGAGCATCCATCTCGCTAATTCTGGAGTTTGATGAATTTGTCTGACAGCCTGGTCCATTTGATCATAATTGGGTGGCTTTGGAAATATTGATGGAGGTATCAAAAAGCCGTGAGTAGGTTGTAGACGAGTATCTTGACTCGAGAGTTTCCTCAATTTTAGGTTTTGAGAGGACGGGAGGTTCCGCCAATGCTTTTTTAAAATGTTGGAAGGCTTTTTTGCATTCTAAATCCCTTGAAAATTTATGCCCTCTTTCATGAGTTTGAAAAAGGGATGGTTTTTGTGCTGAGGCGCCAAGAAAACGAGATAGGGCGCTAACCGTCCTGTCAATTTTTAGACGTCCTTGACTTCTGTAGGGATGCTTATGTTGAGAATGGCCTGACATTTCTCTGGATTGGCTTATACATCTCATTGCTTGATCATGAAGCCTAGGAACTTCCCTGCCTCCATTCTGAACGTGCACTTATCCAGGCTAAGTCACATCCAATACTTTCTTAGGGTTCTGAGTATCAGTTTGAGGTCATTGATAAGCTCGTCACCCATTTCTATTTTGGTAACATATTATCTATGTGGACTTCGAGATTTATTCTTGAGAGATCTTTGAAGACTTTTGTCACGAGTTTTTGGTATGTAGCGCCCGTGTCTTTTAGTCCAAATAGCATGACCGTGAAACAATATGTTCCCTCAAGAGTGATGAAATGCCATTTTCTCCTCATCCCATTTGTGCATAGATATCTGATTGTAACCAAAGTATGCATTCATGAAGTTGAGGTACTAGTGTCTAGACGCGACATCCACCAGGAAGTCGATGTTGGGCAGGGAAAAGACGTCTTTTAGACAAATCCAGTAGGGTCTTGACTTTCTTTCTTACTTTACGCGAGTTTTGACGACATAAAATGGCGTCAAAACGCCAGCTCTCTGCCCTTTTTGGCGTCTAAATGCCAGAAATGGCATAAAAGTTGGAGTTAAATGCCCAAACTAGCACCAAAGCTGGTGTTTAACTCCAAGGAAGACCTTTACACGTGTAAAGCTCAATACTCAGCCCAAGCACACACCAAGCGGGACCCAGAAGGGGATTTCTACATCATTTACCTATTTCTGTAAACCCTAGTAGCTAGTTTCATTATAAATAGGACCTTTTACTATTGTATTTTCATCTTGGAATCTTGGGACCATTGTTCACGTTTTGGGAGGCTGGCCATTCGGCCATGCCTACCCTATTTTCACTTATGTATTTTCAACGGTGGAGTTTCTACACACCATAGATTAAGGTGTGGAGCTCTGCTGTTCCTCGAGTATTAATGCAATTAATATTAGTTTCTATTCAATTCAAGCTTATTCCTATTCTAAGATATTCGCTTGCACTTCAACCTGATGAATGAGATGATCCGTGACACTCATTATCATTCTCACCTATGAACGCGTGACTCACAACCACTTCCGTTCTACTTAAGATTGAACGTGTATCTCTTAGCCTCCATTCCGAAAGATCGGAGTCTTCGTGGTATAAGCTAGAATTATTGGCGGCCATTCTTGAGATCCGGAAAGTCTAAACCTTGTTTGTGGTATTCCGAGTAGGATCTGGGAAGGGATGACTGTGACGAGCTTCAAACTCGCGAGTGTTGGGCATAGTGACAGACGCAAAAGGATCACTGGATTCTATTCCAACATGATCAAGAACTGACAGATGATTAGCCGTGCGGTGACAGCGCACATGGACTATTTTCACTGAGAGGATGGGAAGTAGCCATTGACAACGGTGATGCCCAACATACAGCTTGCCATGGAAAGGAGTATGAAGGATTGAATGAAGGCAGTTGGAAAGCAGAGATTCAAGAGGGATGAAGCATCTTCATACGCTTATCTGAAATTCCCACCAATGAATTACATAAGTATCTCTATCTTTATTTTATATTTTATTTATCTTTTAATTATGAAAACTCCATAACCCATTTGAATCCGCCTGACAGAGATTTACAAGGTGACCATAGCTTGCTTTAAGCCGACAATCTCCGTGGGATCGACCCTTACTCACATAAGGTTTATTACTTGGACGACCCAGTGCACTTGCTGGTTAGTTGTCCTAAGTTGTGAAAAAGAGTGAGATTACAATTATGCGTACCAAGTTGTTGGCTCCATTGTGTATCATAATTTCGTGCACCAAGTTTTTGGTGCCGTTGCCGGGGATTGTTCGAGTTTGGACAACTGATGGTTCATCTTGTTGCTCAGATTAGGTAATTTTCTTGTTTCAACCTTTATTATCTTTTCAAAAAGTTTTCAAAAATCTTTCAAAATTTTCTCTTTGTTTTCGTTTTTCTAGAAATAATTTTCGAAAAATCCAAAAAAAATTCATAAAATCATAAAAACTCAAAAATATTTCATGGTTCTTGTTTGAATCTAAGGCCAAATTTTAAGTTTGGTGTCAATTTCATGATTTTAATTGTCTTGCAATTTTCGAAACACATGTATTGTGTTCTTGATGATCTTCACGTTTTTCTTGATGAATTGCCTTGTTTGATCTTCATGATTTATTGATTTGCACTGCATGATGTTCTACACATGCATTCTTGCATTCATATGGCCCAAACCTGAGAAAGTTCTAAGTTTGGTGTCCTCCATGTTTTCTTTCATTAAGAAAACTGAGTTCTTGATGTTCATCTTGATCTTCAAGATTGTTCTTGGTGTTCATCTTGACGTTCATAATGTTCTTGCATATAACTTGTGATTTGATCCAAGAATTATATGTTTTGACTCATTTTGTTATTTTTCAAAATTGAAAATATATCTTCTTGAATAAATGATTTAGCAAAATAAAGATCCAAGAATATAAAGCAGAGGAATTACAGAGAAAAAGCTGGGCATTTAAAATGCCCAGTGAAGAAGGAAAACTGGCGTTTAACTGCCAGCCAGGTACGCCCAAACCATGCAGCAATTGGGCGTTAAATGCCCAAAACATGCAGCTCCTGGGCGTTTAACGCCAAGATGACACAAGGAGAGGAATTTTGTTTTTCAAAATCAAATCTTTTTCAAATCAAATATTTTCAATCATATCTTTTTCAAAATCATATCTTTTCAAACATATATTTTTCAAATCATATCTTTTTCAAAATCAATTTCAAAATCTTTTCTAACTTCTTATCTTTTCAAAATTGATTTTCAAATCTTTTTCAACTAACTAATTGATTTTTTTGGTTTGTTTTACTATTTCTTATCTTTTTCAAAACCACAACCAATTTTTCAAAAATTTATTTTAAATTTTATCCTTTTTATTTTCAAAAATTCTCCCCCCTCTCTTATCTTTTTCTATTTAAACACTAACATTCCTCCTCCATTGTCAATTCGAACTCCATCTCTCTTTGTGTGTTCGAATTCTTCCTTACCTACCTTATCCTTCTATTCTTGTTTTCCTCTAACACCTCAGGAATCTCTATACTGTGAAATAGAGGATTCCATATTTTCTTTGTTTTCTTCTCTTTCATATGAGCAGGATCAAATATAAAGGCAAACTTGTTGAAGCTGATCCTGAACCTGAAAGGACTCTGAAGAGGAAGCTAAGAGCAGCTAAAGCACAAAACTCTGAAGAGGACCCCATTGAAATTTTTGAAAAGGAAGCAGCAAAAGAAACAATTATGGCCAAACCAAACAACAATGCAAGGAAGATGCTTGGTGATTTTACTACACCAACTTCCAACTTTTATGGAAGAAGCATCTCAATCCCTGCCATAGGAGCAAACAATTTTAAACTAAAGCCTCAATTAGTTTCTCTACTGCAACAGAACTACAAGTTTCATGGACTTCCATCAAAAGACCCTTATCAGTTTTTAACTGAGTTCTTGTAGATCTGTGATACTGTTAAGACTAATGGAGTTGATCGTGAGGTCTACAAGCTTATGCTTTTCTGGTTTACTGTAAGGGACAGAGCTAGAACATGGTTGGACTCACAACCTAGAGATAGCATGGACTCTTGGGATAAGCTGGTCACGACTTTCTTAGCTAAGTTCTTTCCTCCTCAAAAGCTGAGCAAGCTTAGAGTGGATGTTCAAATCTTCAGACAAAAAGATAGTGAGTCCCTCTATAAGCTTGGGAAAGATACAAGCAGCTGACCAAAAAGTGTCCTTCTGACATGCTTTTAAAATGGACCACATTAGATATATTCTATGATGGTCTGTCTGAATTTTCCAAGATGTCACTGGACCACTCTGCAGGTGGATCCATTCACCTAAAAAAAACACCTGCAGAAGCTCAGGAAATTATTGAAATGGTTGCAAATAACCAGTTCATGTATACCTCTGAGAGAAATCCTGTGAGTAATGGGACGCCTCAAAAGAGAGGAGTTCTTGAAATTGATGCTCTGAATACCATACTGGCTCAGAACAAAATATTAACCCAACAAGTCAATATGATCTCTCAGAGTCTGAATGGATTACAAAATGCATCCAACAGTACTAAAGAAGCATCTTCTGAAGAAGAAGCTTATGATCCTGATAACCCTGTAATGGCAGAGGTGAATTACATGGGTGAAGCCTTTGGCAACACCTGTAATCCTTCATGGAAAAATCATCCAAATTTTTCATGGAAGGATCAACAGAAGCAAGGCTTAAATAATAACAATGGTGGAAGAAATAGGTTTAGCAATAGCAAACCCTTCCCATCATCATCTCTGCAACAGACAGAGCATTCTGAGCAGAATCCTTCTAGCTTAGCAAACATAGTCTCTGATCTATCTAAGGCCACTCTTAGTTTCATGATTGAAACAAGATCCTCTATTAGAAATTTGGAGGTACAAGTGGGCCAGCTGAGTAAAAGGGTTATTGAAACTCCTCCTAGCACTCTCCCAAGCAATACAGAAGAAAATCCCAAAGGAGAGTGCAAGGCCATTGATATAATCAACATGGCCGAAACCTTAGAGAAGGAGGAGAACATGAATCCCAATGAGGAAAACTTCAGGGAACGTCCAATGGTCAGTAAGGAATACCCTAATGAGGAACCAAAAGAATCTAAGGCTCATATCGAGACCATAGAGTTTTCCTTGGACCTCCTTTTACCATTCATGAGCTCTAATAACTATTCATCTTCTGAAGAGGATGAAGACATTGTTGAAGGGCAAGTTACCCAATATTTAGGAGTAATCATGAAGCTGAATGCCAAGCTATTTGGTAATGAGACTTGGGAGGAAGAGCCTCCCTTGCTCACCAATGAACTGAATACATTGGTTCAGCAAAATTTACCTCAAAAGAAACAGGATCCTGGTAAATTCTTAATTCCCTGTACCATAGGCACCATGACCTTTGAGAAGGCTCTGTGTGACTTGGGGTCAGGGATAAACATGATGCCCCTATCTGTAATGGAGAGACTGGGAATCTATGAGGTACAGGCTGCCAAATTCTCATTAGAGATGGCAGATAAATCTATGAAAAAGGCTTATGGACTAGTAGAGGACATGCTAGTGAAGGTGGAAGGCCTTTACTTCCCTACTGATTTCATAATCCTAGACACTATGAGGGATGAGGATGAATCCATCATCCTTGGAAGGCCCTTCCTAGCCACAGCAAGAGCTGTGATTGATGTTGATAGAGGATAGTTGATCCTTCATGTGAATGAAGAATGCCTTGTAGTAAAGACTCAAGGTTCTCCATCTGTAACCATGGAGAGTAAGCACGAAGAGCTTCTCCCAATATAGAGTTAATCAGAGCCCCCACATTCAAACTCTAAGTTTGGTGTTGGGAGGCCACAGCCAAACTCTAAGTTTGGTGTTGAGAGATCTCAACCATACTCTGATCATCTGTGAGGCTCTGTGAGAGCTCACTGTCAAGCTATTGACATTAAAGAAGCGCTTATTGGGAGGCAACCCAATTTTATTTTAATTTTATCTATATTATTTTGTTTTCTTTTAGGTTGATGATCATGTGAAGTCACAAAGACAATTACAAAAATAAAGAAAAAAATAAAAAATAGCATTGAAAATAGCACACCCTGGAGGAAGGACTTACTGGCGTTTAAACACCAGTAATGGTAGCAAAATGGGCATTTAAACGCCCAATCTGGCACATTTCTGGGCGTTTAAACGCCAGAATAGGGCACCAGACTGGCGTTTAAACTCCAGAACAGGGCAATAAACTGGTGTTTAGACGCCAGAACAGCAAGGAAAGCTAGCGTTTAAACGCCAGAACAGGGCAGCAAACTGGCGTTTAAATGCCAGAATTGCACTCTAAGGTATTGCGAACACCCAATTGGAGTAGTGATAAAGAATTCCTTGACCCCTCAGGATCTGTGGACCCCACAGGATCCCTACCAACCTTAACTCACTCTCTCTCCTCTTCACACCTTTCTACAACACTCTTCCCCAAATACCCTTCACCAATCACCTCTATATCTCTTCCCCAAATACCCTTCACCAATCACTTCCTTAACTCTTCCCCAAAAATCCCACTGATGAGCGGATAATTTGTACACTTTTTGGCATTGATTTTAGTATGTTTTTGGTATGATCTAGTTGGTTTTTAGTATATTTTTATTAGTTTTTAGTTAAAATTCACTTTTCTGGGCTTTACTATGAGTTTGTGTGTTTTTTTGTGATTTCAGGTATTTTCTGGCTGAAATTGAGGGACCTGAGCAAAAATCTGATTCAGAGACCAAAAAGGACTGTAGATGCTGTTAGATTCTGACCTCCCTGCACTCGAAGTGGATTTTCTGGAGCTACAGAAGCCCAATTGGCGCGCTATCAACGGCGTTGGAAAGTAGACATCCTGGGCTTTCCAGCAATATATGATAGTCCATACTTTGCCCAAGATTTGATGGCCCAAACCGGTGTTCAATGTCACCCTCAGAAATTCCAGCGTTAAACGCCGGAACTGGCACCAAAATGGGAGTTAAACGCCCAAACTGGCATAAAAGCTGGCGTTTAACTCCAAGAGGAGTCTCTACACGAAAATGCTTCATTGCTCAGCCCAAGCACACACCAAGTGGGACCGGAAGTGGATTTTTATGTCTTTTACTCATCTCTGTACACCCTAGGCTACTAGTTTTCTATAAGTAGGACCTTTTACTATTGTATTGACATATCTTGGTAGCTATCTTCATTCTTATGCTATCTTAGATCATTGGGAGGCTGGCCATTTGGCTATGCCTAGACCCTGTACTTATGTATTTTCAACGGTGGAGTTTCTACACACCATAGATTAAGGTGTGGAGCTCTG
>NC_029780.3:81953031-81953724 GCF_000817695.3 Arachis duranensis | reverse complement strand
TGATTCCTGGAATTCTCATTAAGAATTTTGATACCTTTTTCCACTTTATTTTCGAAAAAAGCACAAAAAAATTTACAAAATCATAAAATCCAAAAATATTTTTTTGAGTCTAGTGTTTCATTTTAAGTTTGGTGTCAATTGCATGCATTCATCCATGTGTCTTAAGGATCTTCAAGTAATTCTTGATGATTTCTTACTCTGATCTTTGAATTCTTTTGACTTGAGTGTTTATGTGTCTCATATAGTGTTAGTAGTATACAAACTGCTAAGTTTGGTGTCTTGCATGCATTGTTATTTGATTTTAGTTGCATTTTGATTATTAAAAATCCAAAAATATTTTTAATTTGTGTCTTTTCAAGTCAATAATACAGAGAATTAAAGATTCAAAACATACAGCAGAGGAATTATACAGAAAAAGATGGGCGTTCAAAACGCCCAGTGAAGAAGGACAGACTGGCGTTTAAACGCCAGCCAGGGTACCTGGTTGGGCGTTTAACGCCCAAAAGGGTATAGTTTTGGGCGTTAAACGCCAGAATGTGCACCATTCTGGGCGTTTAACGCCAGGATGGCACAAGAGGAAAGATTCTGTTTTTCAATGCAATTTTTTTTTCAAGTTTTCAAAGTTTTTCAAAATCAAATCTTTTTCAAATCATATCTTTTCAATCAAATGTTTTCAAAATCAATTTCTTTCCA
>NC_029780.3:81952155-81952861 GCF_000817695.3 Arachis duranensis | reverse complement strand
TCAAATCTTTTTAAAATGTTTTTCAAATCATATCTCCTCAATCACATCTTTTTAAAATCAATCATATCTTCTTAACCACATCTTTTTCAAAATAGTTTTCAATCAAATCTTTTTAATTTCTAATTTCAAAATCTTTTTCAAAAAATCACTTGATCTCTTTTCCACTCTTGGTTTTCGAAAATTAATTAGTGTTTTTCAAAATGTTTTCAAAATTTCTTACTTAATTTTCGAAAACCACTTCCCTTCTTCTCACATCCTTCTATTTATGGACTAACACTATTCTTTAATGCAAAATTCGAACTCCATCTCCTTTGATAAGTTCGAATTTTCCACTTCTGTCTTCTACCTTTCTCTTCTTATGACACTTCAAGGAATCTCTATACTGTGACATAGAGGATTCCACATTTCTTGTTCTCTTCTCTCTCATATGAGCAGGAGCAAAGACAAAGGCATTCTTGTTGAGGCTGATCCTGAACCTGAAAGGACCTTGAAGAGAAAGCTAAGAGAAGCCAAAGCACAACTCTCTTTAGAGGACCTGACCGAATTCTTCAAAGAAGAAGAACCTATGGCAGCCGAAAACAACAACAATGCCAACAATGCAAGGAAGGTGCTGGGTGACTTTACTGCACCTACTCCCGATTTCTATGGGAGAAGCATCTCTATCCCTGCCATTGGAGCAAACAACTTTGAGCTTAAGCCTCAATTA
>NC_029780.3:81949724-81950053 GCF_000817695.3 Arachis duranensis | reverse complement strand
GGGAGGCCACAACCAAACTCTAAGTTTGGTGTTGAACCCCCACATTCAAACTCTAAGTTTAGTGTTGGGAGGTTCCAACATAGCTCTGAGCATTTCTGAGGCTCTATGAGAGTCCTCTGTCAAGCTAATGACATTAAAGAAGCGCTTGTTGGGAGGCAACCCAATGTTTTATAATTAACTATTTTCTTTTGTTATTTTATGTTTTTTGTAGCTTGATGATCATGAGAAGTCACAAAATCAATGAAAAGAGCAAAAACAGAATGAAAAATAGGAAGAAAAACAGCACACCCTGGAGGACACACCTACTGGCGTTTAAACGCCAGTAAGGT
>NC_029780.3:81948402-81949503 GCF_000817695.3 Arachis duranensis | reverse complement strand
TTGCCATTTGGTGCAGGGATGACTTTTCCTTGACACCTCAGGATCTGTGGACCCCACAGGATCCCCACCTACCCCACCACTCTCTCTCTTCTTCCCCCATTCACCAATCACCTCAACAACTCTTCCCCAAACACCCTTCACCTATCAAATCCCATCTTTCTCTTCACCACTCACATCCATCCTTCATAAAACCCCACCTACCCCACCATTCAAATTCAAACCACTTTCCCACCCAAACCCACCCTCACTTGGCCGAAGATCACCCTTCCCCTCTCCTATATAAACCCATCTTCACTCCTTCATTTTCACACAACCTAAACACCAATTCTTCCCCTTTTTGGCCGAACCACAAAGCCATTCACTTTCCCTTCATTTCTTCTTCTTCTACTCTCTTCTTTCTTCTTTTGCTCGAGGACGAGCAAACCTTTTAAGTTTGGTGTGGTAAAAGCATTGCTTTTTGTTTTTCCATAACCATTTATGGCATCCAAGGCCGGAAAAACCTCTAGAATCTTAATGGTTCAAGAGTTCTATGCTAATGCATGGATCACCAAGAACCATGACCAAAGTGTGAACCCGGATCCAAAGAATTGGCTTACTATGGTTTGGGGGAAATACTTGGATTTTAGTCCGGAAAGTGTAAGGTTGGCATTCAACTTGCCTATGATGTAAGGAGATGAACATCCTTACACTAGAAGGGTCAACTTTGATCAAAGGTTGGACCAAGTTCTCATAGACATTTGTTAAGAAAGCGCTCAATGGAAGAGAGATTCAAGAGGGAAGCCGGTTCAATTGAGAAGGCATGACCTCAAGCCCATGGCTAGGGGATGGTTGGAGTTCATCCAACGCTCAATCATTCCCACTAGCAACCGGTCCGAAGTTACTATAGACCGGGCTATCATGATTCATAGCATCATGATTGGAGAAGAAATAGAAGTTCATGAGGTTATAGCTCAAGAACTCTATAAGGTGGCGGACAAGTCCTCTACCTTGGCAAGATTAGCCTTTCCTCATCTCATTTGTCACCTCTGTTATTCAGTTGGAGTTGACATAGAGGGAGACATCCCTATTGATGAGGACAAGCCCATCACTAAGAGAAGGATG
>NC_029780.3:81947935-81948206 GCF_000817695.3 Arachis duranensis | reverse complement strand
ATGAAATTAGAGAAGATCAAAGAATCATGAGAGAGGAGCAACAAAGACAAGGAAGAGACATTGAGGAGCTCAAGCACTCCATAGGACCTTCAAGAGGAAGAAAGAGCCGCCATCACTAAGGTGGACCCGTTCCTTAACTTCCTTGTTCTTTATTTTTCTGTTTTTTCGAATTCTAGTGCTTATGTTTATCTATGCTTGTGTCTTGTGATCATTAGTGTCTTAGTGTCTATGCCTTAAAGTTATGAATGTCCTATGAATCCATCACCTTTCT
>NC_029780.3:81947370-81947604 GCF_000817695.3 Arachis duranensis | reverse complement strand
TTTATCTTATTTGATTTTCAGTTGCTTGAGGACAAGCAACAATTTAAGTTTGGTGTTGTGATGAGCGGATAATTTGTACGCTTTTTGGCATTGTTTTTAGTATGTTTTTGGTATGATCTAGTTGGTTTTTAGTATATTTTTATTAGTTTTTAGTTAAAATTCACTTTTCTAGACTTTACTATGAGTTTGTGTGTTTTTCTGTGATTTCAGGTATTTTCTGGCTGAAATTGAGGC
>NC_029780.3:81946868-81947161 GCF_000817695.3 Arachis duranensis | reverse complement strand
ATGATAGTCCATACTTTGCCCAAGATTTGATGGCCCAAACCGGCGTTCAATGTCACCCTCAGAAATTCCAGCGTTAAACGCCGGAACTGGCACCAAAATGGGAGTTAAACGCCCAAACTGGCATAAAAGCTGGCGTTTAACTCCAAGAGGAGTCTCTACACGAAAATGCTTCATTGCTCAGCCCAAGCACACACCAAGTGGGCCCAGAAGTGGATTTTTATGTCTTTTACTCATCTTTGTACACCCTAGGCTACTAGTTTTCTATAAGTAGGACCTTTTACTATTGTATTGAC
>NC_029780.3:81942612-81946734 GCF_000817695.3 Arachis duranensis | reverse complement strand
TACACGATGCATGGTTGATTGCCTGACAACCGAGTGCTCGCCTGACAAACGAGCCAGCCATTCTGTGAGATCAGAGTCTTCATGGTATAGGCTAGAACTGATGGCGGCATTCAAGAGAATCCGGAAGGTCTAACCTTGTCTGTGGTATTCTGAGTAGGATTCAATTACTGAATGACTGTGACGTGCTTCAAACTCCTAGCAGGCGGGGCGTTAGTGACAGACGCAAAAGAATCGATGGATTCTATTCCGGCCTGACCGAGAACCGACAGATGATTACCCATGCTGTGACAGAGCATAGCACTGAGAGGATGGGAGGTAGCCACTGACAACAGTGAAACCCTTGCTTAATCTTGCCATGGAAAGGAGTAAGAAGGATTGGATGAAGACAGTAGGAAAGCAGAGAGACGGAAGGGAAGGCATCTTCATACGCTTATCTGAAGTTCCTACCAATGAATTACATAAGTATCTCTATCCTTATCTTTATGCTTTATTCGTATATCACCATACCCATTTGAGTTTGCCTTACTGAGATTTACAAGGTGACCATAGCTTGCTTCATACCAACAATCTCTGTGGGATCGACCCTTACTCACGTAAGGTTTATTACTTGGACGACCCAGTACACTTGCTGGTTAGTTGTGCGAAGTTGTGTTTATGCCATGGTAGTGAACACCAAGTTTTTGGTTTCATCACCGGGGATTATTTGAGTTGTGAAAAGTATTGATCACAATTTCGTGCACCACCCACCCACCTTCAAAATTCAAAACCATTTCCCTCCCAAACCCACCCAAACCATTCGGCCACTCTCCCTATAAATACCTCCATTCACCCCTTCATTTTTACATATCACAAACGCCTTCTTCCCCTCTTGGCCGAACCCTATACACCCTTCATCTCCTCCATTTTCTTCTTCTTCTACATCTTTCTTTCTTCTTTTGCTCGGAGACGAGCGAATATTTTAAGCTTGGTGTGGTAAAAGTATTGCTTTTTTTTTCATAACCATTTATGGCGCCTAAGGCTAGAGAAACCTCTAGAAAGAGGAAAGGGAAGGCAACTGCCTCCACCTCTGAGTCATGGAAGATGGAGAGATTCATCTCAAAGGTCCATCAAGACCACTTCTATGAAGTTGTGGCCAAGAAGAAGGTGATCCCTGAGGTCCCTTTTAGGCTCAAAAAGGGCGAATATCCAGAGATCTGACAAGAGATCCGAAAAAGAGGTTGGGAAGTTCTTGCCAACCCCATTCAACAAGTCAGAATCTTAATGGTTCAAGAGTTCTATGCAAACACATGGAGCATTAGGAACCATTATCAAAGTATGAACCCAAACCCAAAGAATTGACTTACAATGGTTCGGGGAAAATACTTAGATTTTAGTCCGGAAAACGTGAGGCTAGCGTTCAACTTGCCAATAATGGAAGAAAATGCACACCCCTACACTATAAAGGTCAACTTTGATCCAAGGTTGAACCAAGTCCTCATGGACATATGTGTAGAAGGAGTTCAATGGAAAAAAAACTCAAGATGCAACCCGGTTCAATTGAGAAGACCGGGTCTTAAGCCTGTGGCTAGAGGATGGTTAGAGTTCATCCAACGCTCTATCATTCCCACTAGCAATCGATCTGAGGTAACTGTGGATCGGGCCATCATGATCCATAGTTTCATGATTGGAGAGAAAGTAGAAGTTCATGAAATCATACCTCTAGAACTCTACGAGGTGGCTGACAAGTCCTCACCTTTGGCAAGATTAGCCTTTCCTCACCTCATATGTCACCTTTGCTATTCAGCTGGAATTGTCATAGAGGGAGACATCCTCATTGAAGAGGACAAGCCCATCACTAAGAAGAATATGTAGCAAACTAGAGAACCCATTCATGGCACTCAACAAGAAATCCCTGAGATGCCTCAAGGGATGCAATTTCCTCCACACAATTATTGGGAGCAACTCAACACTTCTTTGGAAAGCTTGAGTTACAACACGGACCAATTAAGGGTGGAATACCAAGAGCACTCCATCATTCTCCATGAGATTAGAGAAGATCAAAGAGCTATGAGGGAGGAGCAACAAAGGCAAGGAAGAGACATAGAGGAGCTCAAGAGCACCATTGGTTCTTCAAGAGGAGGAAGACGCCACCCTCACTAAGGTGGACTCATTCCTTAATCTCCTTGTCTATTTATTTTCTGTTTTTCGGCTTTATGTTGTATGTTCTATCTATGTTTGTATCTTCACTACATGATCATTAGTGTCTAGTGTCTATGTCTTAAAGCTATGAATAACTCCATGAATCCTTCACCTCCCTTACATGAAAAATGTGCTTAATTACAAAAGAACAAGAAGTAGTTGGATTTCAAATTTTATCTTGAAACTAGTTTAATTATTTTGATGTGGTGGCAATACTTTTTGTTTTCCGAATGAATGCTTGAACAGTGCATATTTTTTATCTCGTTGTTTATGAATGTTAAAATTGTTGGCTCTTGAAAGAATGATGAACAAAGAGAAATGTTATTGATAATCTGAAAAATCAGTGAAAAAAATAGAGAAAAGAGAAAAAAATGGCAAAAAAAAGAAAAAGAAAAAAGCAAGCAGAAAAAGCCAATAGCCCTTAAAACCAAAAGGCAAGGGTAAAAAAAGGATCCAAGACTTTGAGCATTAATGAATATGAGGGCCCAGAGAATAAAATCCCGGCCTAAGCGGCTAAATCAAGCTGTCCCTAACCATGTGCTTGTGGCATGCAGGTCTAACTGAAAAACTTGAGACTGAGTGGTTAAAGTCATGATCCAAAGCAAAAGAGTGTGCTTAAGAACTCTGGACACCTCTAATTGGGGACTTTAGCAAAGCTGAGTCATAATCTGAATAGGTTCACCCAGTTATGTGTCTGTGGCATTTATGTATCCGGTGGTAATACTAGAAAACAAAGTGCTTACGGTCATGGCCAAGACTCAGAAAGTAGCTATGTTCAAGAATCAACGCATTAAACTAGGAGAATCAATAACACTATCCAAAATTCTAAGTTCCTATAGATGCCAATCATTCTGAATTTCAAAGGAAAAAGTGAGATGCCAAAACTATTCAAAAGCACAAAGCTACAAGCCCTGTGATGAGCAGATAATTTATACGCTTTTTGGCGTTGTTTTTAGGTAGTTTTTAGTAAGTTCAAGCTACTTTTAGAGATGTTTTCATTAGTTTTTATGATAAATTCACATTTCTGAACTTTACTATGAGTTTGTGTGTTTTTCTATGATTTCAGGTAATTTCTTGCTGAAATTGAGGGACTTGAGCAAAACTCTGAAAAAGGCTGACAAAAGGACTGCTGATGCTGTTGGAATCTGACCTCCCTGCACTCGAAATGAATTTTCTGGAGCTACAGAACTCCAAATGGCGCACTCTCAACGTTGTTGGAAAGTAGACATCCAGAGCTTTCCAGCAATATATAATAGTTCATAATTTACTCGGGAATTGATGATGTAAAGTGGCGCTCAACGCCAAGTACATGCTGCTGTCTGGAGTTAAACGCCATCACAACCCGGAGTTGAACGCCAGAAACACGCTATAACTCGGCGTTCAACTCCAGTAGTGGATAAGAATTTAGTATGAATAAGAATTTTTACTAGTGTATTAGGAGTCTTATCTGGTCTTTGACCATATCTGGGAACATCTCTGGACGCCTAGTCCTTAGACCATGGGGGCTGGCCATTCGGCCATGCCTGAACCTTTCACTTATGTATTTTCAACAGTAGAGTTTCTACACACCATAGATTAAGGGTGTGGAGCTCTGCTGTACCTCAAGTTTTAATAAAATTACTATTATTTTCTATTCAATTCTCTTTTATTCTTATTCCAAGATATACGTTGCACAACAACTTGATGAATGTGATTATCCGTGACACTCATCATCATTCTCACCTATGAACGCGCGTGACTGACAACCACTTCCGTTCTACTGTAGGCCGGGCGCATATCTCTTAGATTCCCCAACAGAATCTTCGTGGTATAAGCTAGATAGATGGCGGCATTCATGGGAATCCAGAAAGTCTAACCTTGTCTGTGATATTCCGAGTAGGATTCCGGTATTGAATGACTGTGACGAGCTTCAAACTCCTGAAGGCTGGGCGTTAGTGACAGACA
>NC_029780.3:81941824-81942514 GCF_000817695.3 Arachis duranensis | reverse complement strand
AGATGATTAGCCGTGCTGTGATAGAGCATAGGAACGTTTTCACTGAGAGGATGGGATGTAGCCATTGACAACGGTGATGCCCTACATACAGCTTGCTATGGAAAGGAGTAAGAAGGATTGGATGAATGTAATAAGAAAGTAGAGATTCAAGAGGAGCACAGCATCTCCACATGCCTATCTGAAATTCTCACCATGGAATTATATGAGTAACTATTTACTATTTTATTTTCTGTTTATTATTTATTTTCAAACTTATCATAAACCATTTAATCTTCCTAACTGAGATTTACATGGTGACCATAGCTTGCTTCATACCAACAATCTCTGTGGGATCGACCCTTACTCACGTAAGGTATTACTTGGATGACCCAGTACACTTGCTGGTTAAGTTGAACGGAGTTGTGTCCAAACATAGCATAGAGCCACAATAATGATTCCATACAATAACAAAGAGACCAACTTTGATGATCACAATTTTGTCCACCAGGTTTTTGGCACCGTTGCCGGGGATTGTTCGAGTATGGACAACTGGCGGTTCATCTTGTTGCTCAGATTAGGTAATTTTCTTTTCAAAAAAACTTTTCAAAAAACCTTTTTCAAAATTTTTTCTTTTCTTTTTCGTTTTTTTTCCAAAAATATTTTCGAAAAAAAATTAATAAAAATCCAAAAAAAATCATAAAATCATAAAAA
>NC_029780.3:81939679-81940634 GCF_000817695.3 Arachis duranensis | reverse complement strand
TCCATTCCTGCCATTGGAGCCAATAATTTTGAGCTTAAGCCTCATCTAGTTGCTTTAATGCAACAGAACTGCAAGTTTTATGGACTTTCATCTGAAGATCCTTACCAGTTTTTAACTGAGTTCTTGCAGATTTGTGAGACTGTTAAGATGAATGGAGTTGATCCTGAAGTCTACAGGCTCATACTTTTCCCTTTTGCTGTAAGAGACAGAGCTAGAATATGGTTGGATTCACAACCTAAGGATAGCTTGGACTCCTGGGATAAGCTGGTCACGGCCTTCTTGGATAAATTCTTTCCTCCTCAAAAGCTGAGCAAGCTTAGAGTGGACGTTCAGACCTTCAAACAAAAAGATGGTGAATCTCTCTATGAAGCTTGGGAAAGATACAAGCAGTTGACCAAAAGGTGTCCATCTGACATGTTTTCAGAATGGACCATATTAGATATATTATATTATGGTCTATCTGAGTTTTCGAAAATGTAATTGGACCATTCTGCAGGTGGATCTATTCACCTAAAGAAAACGCCTGAAGAGGCTCAAGAACTTATTGACATGGTTGCAAATAACCAATTCATGTACACTTCTGAGAGGAATTCCGTGAATAATGGGACACTTCAGAGGAAGGGAGTTCAGGAAATTGATGCTCTGAATGCCATATTGGCTCAGAACAAAGTGTTGACTCAGCAAGTCAACATGATCTCTCAAAGTCTGAATGGATGGCAAAATGCATCCAACAGTACTAAAGAGGCAGCTTCTGAAGAAGCTTATGATCCTGAGAATCCTGCAATAGCATAGGTAAATTACATGGGTGAACCTTATGGAAACACCTATAATTCATCATGGAGAAATTATCCAAATTTCTCATGGAAGGATCAACAAAAGCCTCAACAAGGCTTTAATAATGGTGGACGCAATAGGCTGAGCAATAGCAAGCCTTTTCCATCATCTTCTCAGCAAT
>NC_029780.3:81938986-81939669 GCF_000817695.3 Arachis duranensis | reverse complement strand
TAATCAATATGGCCGAATGCACAAGGGAGGAGAAGGACGAAAATCCTAGTGAGGAAGACCTCCTGGGACGTCTCTCAAGCAAGAAGGAGTTTCCTATTAAGGATCCAAAGGAATCTGAGGCTCATACAGAGACCATAGAGATTCCATTAAATCTCCTTCTGCCATTCATGAGCTCTGAAGACTATTCTTCCTCTGAGGAGGATGAAGATGTGACTGGAGAGCAAGTTGCTCAATATTAAGGAGCTATCATGAAGCTGAATGCCAAGTTGTTTGGTAATGAGACTTGGGAAAGTGAACCTCCCTTGCTCATTAATGAACTAGATACCTGGATTCAGAAAATTTTACCTCAAAAGAGACAAGATCCTGGCAAGTTCTTAATACCTTGTACCATAGGCATATTGACCTTTGAAAAAGCCCTATGTGATATGGGGTTAGGGATAAATCTTATGCCACTCTTTGTAATGGAGAAGCTGGGGATCATTGAGGTACAACCTGCCTTGTTCTCATTACAATTGGCAGACAAGTCATTGAGCCAAGATTATGGAATAGTAGAGGACGTGTTAGTAAAGGTTGAATTCCTTTACATCCCTGCTGATTTCATAATCTTAGATACTAGGAAGGAAGAGGATGAATGCATCATCCTTGGAAGACCTTTCCTAGCTACAGCAGGAGCTGTGATAGAC
>NC_029780.3:81937593-81938836 GCF_000817695.3 Arachis duranensis | reverse complement strand
TCAAGAAGAGCCCCCACAGTCAAACTCTAAGTTTGGTGTTGGGAGGCCACAATCAAACTCTAAGTTTGGTGTTAAGACCCCATATCCAAACTCTAAGTTTGGTGTTGGGACTATACAACATTGACCTGATCACCTGTGAGGCTCCATGAGAGCCCACTGTCAAGCTAATGACATTAAAAGAGCGCTTGTTGGGAGGCAACCCAATTTTTATTTATCTAATTTTATTTTTATTTTATTGTTATTTTGTGTTTTATTAGGTGCATGATCATGTGGAGTCACGAAAAAAAATTATAAAAATTAAAAACAGAATAAAAAATAGCAGAAGAAAAATCACACCCTGGAGGGAGGACAGACTGGCGTTCAACGCCAGTAAGAAGCATCTGGCTGGCGTTCAACACCAGAACAGAGCATGAATCTGGCGCTGAACACCAGAAACAAGCAACATTCTGGCATTTGAACGCCAGGAATGTGCCTTGAGGAAAGCTGGCGCTGAACGCCAGTAACAAGCATAGAACTGGCGTTCAACACCAGAAACATGCTATACATGGGCGTTGAACACCCAGAACATGCTACACATGGGCGTTGAACGCCCAGAACGTGCATCACCTCGGCGTTTAAACGCCAGAATGGTATGCAAAGGCATTTTGTATGTCTATTTGGTGCAGGGATGTGATTCCTTGACACCTCAGGATCTGTGGACCCCACAGGATCACCTCAGGATTTGTGGACCCCACAAGATCCCCACCTAACATATTCCCACCTTACCTCCTAATCCTATAACACTCTTCCCCATATCACACTTCCCAACAACTTCAATCTCTCTTCCCAATTACCCCCTTCACCACTCAGATCCATCCACTTATCCCCATAAACCCCACCTACCTTCAAAATTCAAAAACACTTTCCCACCCAATCCCACTCTAAATGACCAAAACTACACCCACTACCCTCCCTATATATACCCTTCCATTCTACTTCATTTTCACACAACACCACCCCCTCTTCTATACCTTGGCCGAAACCTACACTCCCCCTTCTTCTCCATATTTTCTTCTTCTTCTTCTTCTCTTCTTTCTTCTCTTGCTCGAGGGCGAGCAATATTTTAAGTTTGGTGTGGTAAAAGCATAAGCTTTTTGTTTTTCCATTACCATCAATGGCACCTAAGGCCGGGGAATCCTCTAGAAAAGGAAAAGGGAATACAAAAGCTTCCACCTCCGAGTCATGGGAGATGGAAAGATTCATT
>NC_029780.3:81936198-81937240 GCF_000817695.3 Arachis duranensis | reverse complement strand
CCCACTAGCAACCGATCTGAAGTTACTGTGGATCGGACCATCATGATTCATAGCATTATGATTGGAGAGGAAGTAGAAGTTCATGAAGTCATCTCCAATGAAATCTACAAAATAGTCGAAAAGCCCTCCACCATGGCAAGGCTAGCTTTTCCTCACCTTATTTTCCATCTATGTTACTCAGCTGGAGTTATCATAGAAGGAGGCATCTCCATTGAGGAGGATAAGCCCATCACCAAGAAGAGGATGGAGCAAGCAAGAGAGACCCTCCACGGATCTCAAGAGATGCATGAGGAAGCTCATCATCAAGAAATCCCTGAGATGCCTCAAGGGATGCACTTTCCTCCCAACTACTATTGGGAACAACTCAACACTTCCTTAGAAGATTTGAGCTACAATGTGGAACAATTAAGGGTGGAACATCATGAGCACTCCATCATTCTCCATGAAATAAGAGAAGATAAAAGAGCAATGAGGAAGGAGCAACAAAGGCAAGGAAGGGACATAGAAGAGTTTAAGGACATTGTTGGTCCTTCAAGAAGAAGACGCCACTAAGGTGGATTCATTCCTTGTTCTTATTTCTTTCTGCTTTTCGGTTTTTATGTTGTGTTCATTTATGTTTTGTGTCTCTACTTCATGATCATTAGTGTTTAGTAACTGTTCATACCCTGACCGAGCTCCCCAAACTCGGGAAGTTCATAGAAGGTCCGACCTCGTCCCAAGGCCCACGCATGAGGTCGGACCTCGGACAAATAAGCTAAAGAAGGCCCATCAAAAGGAACGAAGCCCAAAACCTAAAGGCCGAAAAGGCCTAGGAAAGGCGGTTCCACAAAGATAAAGATAAAACTCCCAAAAGATAAGATAAGATAAGAATATCTTATCCAGAGAAGATCACTGCCAACTACTATAAATACACTGGAGCACCCAGGTATGGCATTCATTTCCACATCTACACATATCTGCTTGGACCCATGCTAACTTAAGCATCGGAGTGTCATTGCAGGTACAACCACCAGCCGCTCGGCACATCAAGCTCGGGTCACAG
>NC_029780.3:81927562-81929035 GCF_000817695.3 Arachis duranensis | reverse complement strand
GCCTGAGAAGACATCTCTGCAAGAAATAAAGAAAAGGATTACCACAACAGAAATTCCACCAAAACAAGCAAAGCCAAAATACTAAAAAAAGATGAATCTCGGAGAGGTTGGGAACTACCTAACTCGGAACGGAGAAGGCTTGGATCTCCCAACATTTTCTTTGTGTCCAAGTGAGGTGCCCGACCCCATAAACTGCTCACCACACCCACAAAAGCCTGCTCCACCTCATCTAGACTCTCAAAGGTATACTTAACAGACACTACATTCTCCTGCCAACAAAGAGGAAAGGAAGGCTCCCCACTCTCATCTAAAAAGAAAGGTCGGACGTCCCCAGTGGCCCGGACCTTGAAATAAAAGTTCTTAAAATCGTGAAAGGACTCATCATACAGGGTACAAAACTTTCTTCCCTGGTTAGCCCTAAAAGAGACCCAAGATACCTTCCCTCCACCCGACCCCGGCTTCGTCAACACAAACAAGTAGGAAAAAAGAGAAATAGAGGGAGGGACACCCAAAAATTGGCACAAAAGTTGGAACAGCTTTAAAAATGCCCAGGAATTTGGATGGAGCTGCGTAGGGGCAAGGTTACAGGACCACAACACCTCGGACTCCAGGTCGGTAAAAGGAAGTCGGACACCCAGCTTAGAGAAAAAACAATCATAGGCGTAAAAGAAGAGCTTCTCGGAACTGTCTAAAGGCGGGAAGCACACTCTCTCCTCGGAATCCGGGGCTACTAACTCATAATCCCTCTCAGACTCTCTATCTTCACATATGCTACATTGCCTACGAAACCTAGCTAAATATTCAGAATCTACCACAGAAGGGACTCTTAAAGGAACAGGATCTACCCAACCAAGACCACTCGGAATCTTGGTCGACATCGCTTGCAGAAACTTTCGAGACATAAAAATCTTGCCTACAAAGAAGAATACAACAGCAAGGCAAAAATCACATAAAGGCAGACAGCAAAAACCCATTCAGCAAAGCGAGAAAACCAAGTTCTTTTAGAAGAAAATACAGAAACCCGAAAACAAAATACCAAGAGAAAAGAGCCCCCCCCGCACAACCAAAGCAATGGCGGCGCCTCTCTTCGGGGCAACCCAGGCATAGTAGAAAAAGAAACAGAAGCATATGTGCGCAAAGAAAATGAAGACGAGAACAAACCTGGAAGAAAGGAAAAAGACGACGAGCTCCGATGCAAGGAGAACGAAAACGGCGGCGCAGAGGAAACCCCGGAAAAACGCACAGAAAGAATCAGAGAAGAAGAACAAAGAAGGAGCGGCGCTCGAAGGAGAGGTGGCGAAAACTCAGAAAAAGGAAAGGGAACAGAATAAACGAAGAAAATGAGGAAAGGGGCAAATAAATAATGCCTTCACAGAGCCCGAACGGAAATCGAGGAGAAACGGTAAAAAGCAATAAATGCTGAAACGGCCGTTTTCAAATTTTGAAAAAACTACTATGCCCGAGCTCGACCTC
>NC_029780.3:81925488-81927257 GCF_000817695.3 Arachis duranensis | reverse complement strand
TTTTTATGTTGTGTTCATTTATGTTTTGTGTCTCTACTTCATGATCATTAGTGTTTAGTAACCATGTCTTAAAGTTATGAATAATTCCATTAATCCTTCACCTCTCTTAAATGAAAAATGTTTTTAATCAAAAGAACAAGAAGTACATGAATTTTGAATTTATCCTTGAATTTAGTTCAATTAAATGGATGTGGTGACAATACTTTCTGTTTTCTGAATGAATGCTTGAATAGTGCATATTTTTGATCTTGTTGTTTATGAATGTTGAAACTGTTGGCTCTTGAAAGAATGATGAAAAAAGAGAAATTTTATTGACAATCTGAAAAATCATGAAAATTGATTCTTGAAGCAAGAAAAAGCAGTGAAAAGTAAAAGGCTTGCGAAAAAAATGGCGAAAAAAATAGAAAGAAAAAGAAAAAGCAAGCAGAAAAAGCCAATAACCCTTAAAACTAAAATGCAATGGTAAAAAGGATCCAAGGCTTTGAGCATCAATGGATAGGAGGGCCCAAGGAAATAAAATCCAGGCCTAAGCGGCTAAATCAAGCTGTCCCTAACCATGTGCTTGTGTCATGAAGGTCCAAGTGAAAAGCTTGAGACTGAGTGGTTAAAGTCGTGATCCAAAGCAAAAAGAGTGTGCTTAAGAGCTCTGGACACCTCTAACTGGGGACTCTAGCAAAGCTGAGTCACAATCTGAAAAGGTTCACCCAGTCATGTGTCTGTGGCATTTATGTATCCGGTGGTAATACTGGAAAACAAAGTGCTTAGGGCCACGGCCAAGACTCATAAAAGTAGCTGTGTTCAAGAATCAACATACTTAACTAGGAGAATCAATAACACTATCGGAAATTCTAAGTTCCTAGAGAAGCCAATCATTCTAAACTTCAAAAGAAAAAGTGAGATGCCAAAACTGTTCAGAAGCAAAAAGCTACAAGTCCCGCTCATCTAATTAGAATTAATATTCATTGATATTTTGGAATTTATAGTATATTCTCTTCTTTTTATCCTAATTTATTTTTAGTTGGTTGGGGAGAAGCAACAATTTAAGTTTGGTGTTGTGATGAGCAGATAATTTATACGATTTTTGGCATTATTTTTAGGTAGTTTTTAGTAAGTTCAAGCTACTTTTAGGGATGTTTTCATTAGTTTTTATGATAAATTCACATTTCTGGACTTTACTATGGGTTTGTGTGTTTCTCTGTGATTTCAGGTAATTTCTGTCTGAAATTGAGGGACTTGAGCAAAACTCTGAAAAAGGCTGACAAAAGGACTGCTGATGCTGTTGGAATCTGACCTCCCTGCACTCGAAATGGATTTTCTGGAGTTACAGAACTCCAAATGGCGCGCTCTCAACGTTGTTGGAAAGTAGACATCCAGAGCTTTCCAGCAATATATAATAGTCCATACTTTACTCGGGAATTGACGACGTAAAGTGGCGCTCAACGCCAAGTACATGCTGCTGTCTGGAGTTAAACGCCAGAAACACGTCACAACCCGGAGTTGAACGCCAGAAACACGCTATAACTCGGCGTTCAACTCCAAAGGAAGCCTCAGCTCGTGGATAGATCAAGCTCAGCCTAAACACATACCAAGTGGGCCCCATAAGTGGATTTATGCATCAATTACTTACTCATGTAAACCCTAGTAGCTAGTTTAGTATAAATAAGACTTTTTACTAATGTATTAGGAGTCTTATCTGGTCTTTGACCATATCTGGGAACATCTCTGGACGCCTAGTCCTTAGACCATGGGGGCTGGCCATTCGGCCATGC
>NC_029780.3:81911206-81925332 GCF_000817695.3 Arachis duranensis | reverse complement strand
CTTTTATTCTTATTCCAAGATATACGTTGCACAACAACTTGATGAATGTGATGATCTGTGACACTCATCATCATTCTCACCTATGAACGCGCGTGACTGACAACCACTTCCATTCTACCGTAGGCCGGGCGCATATCTCTTAGATTCCCCAACAGAATCTTCGTGGTATAAGCTAGATAGATGGCGGCATTCATGGGAATCCGGAAAGTCTAACCTTGTCTGTGGTATTCCGAGTAGGATTCCGGGAATCCGGAAAGTCTAACCTTGTCTGTGGTATTCCGAGTAGGATTCCGGTATTGAATGACTTTGACGAGCTTCAAACTCCTGAAGGCTGGGTCTGCCTAACTGAGATTTACAAGGTGACCATAGCTTGCTTCATACCAACAATCTCTGTGGGATCGACCCTTACTCACGTAAGGTATTACTTGGATGACCCAGTACACTTGCTGGTTAAGTTGAACGGAGTTGTGTCCACACATAGCATAGAGCCACAATAATGATTCCATACAATAACAAAGAGACCAACTTTGATGATCACAATTTCGTCCACCACCCTGCTCATCTAATTAGGACTAAGTTTCATTGATACTATGGGATTCATTGTATATTCTCTTTTTTTTTATCCTATTTTGTTTTCAGTTGCTTGGGGACAAGCAACAATTTAAGTTTGGTGTTGTGATGAGCGGATAATTTATACTCTTTTTGGCATTATTTTATATAATTTTTAGTATGTTTAGTTAGTTTTTAGTATATTTTTATTAGTTTTTCAGCAAAATTCATATTTCTGGACTTAACTATGAGTTTGTGTATTTTTCTGTGATTTCAGGTATTTTCTAGCTGAAATTGAGGGACCTAAGCAAAAATCTAATTCAGAAGCTGACAAAGGACTACATATGTTGTTGGATTCTGACCTCCCTGCACTCGAAGTAAATTTTCTGGAGCTACAGAACTCCAAATGTCACGCTCTTAATTGCATTGAAAAGTAGACATCCAGGGCTTTCCAGAAATATATAATAGTCTATACTTTGCGCGAGTTTTGATGATGTAAAATAGCATCAAAACGCCAGCTCTCTGCCCTTTTCTGGCGTCTAAACGCCAGAACAGGCATAAAAGTTGGAGTTAAACGCCCAAACTAGCACCAAAGCTGGTGTTTAACTCCAAGGAAGACCTCTACACGTGTAAAGCTCAATGCTCAGCCCAAGCACACACCAAGCGGGACCCGGAAGTGGATTTCTGCATCATTTACCTATTTCTGTAAACCCTAGTAGCCAGTTTCATTATAAATAAGACATTTTACTATTGTATTTTCATCTTGGAATCTTGGGACCATTGTTCACGTTTTGGGAGGCTGGCCATTCGGCCATGCCTACCCTATTTTCACTTATGTATTTTCAACGGTAGAGTTTCTACACACCATAGATTAAGGTGTGGAGCTCTGCTGTTCCTCGAGTATTAATGCAATTACTATTATTTTCTATTCAATTCAAGCTTATTCCTATTCTAGGATATTCGCTTGCACTTCAACCTGATGAATATGATGATCCGTGACACTCATCATCATTCTCACCTATGAACGCGTGACTCACAACCACTTCCGTTCTACTTAAGATTGAGCGTGTATCTCTTAGCCTCCATTCCGAAAGATCGGAGTCTTCGTGGTATAAGCTAGAATTATTGGCGGCCATTCTTGAGATCCGGAAAGTCTAAACCTTGTCTGTGGTATTCCGAGTAGGATCTGGGAAGGGATGACTATGACGAGCTTCAAACTCGCGAGTGTTGGGCGTAGTGACAGACGCAAAAGGATCACTGGATTCTATTCCAACATGATCGAGAACCGACAGATGATTAGTCGTGCGGTGACAGCGCACATGGACTATTTTCACTGAGAGGACGGGAAGTAGCCATTGACAACAGTGATGCCCAATATACAGCTTGCCATGGAAAGGAGTATGAAGGATTGGATGAAGGCAGTAGGAAAGCAGAAATTCAAGAGGGATGAAGCATCTCCATACGCTTGTCTGAAATTCCCACCAATGAATTACATAAGTATCTCTATCTTTATTTTATGTTTTATTTATCTTTTAATTATGAAAACTCCATAACCCATTGGAATTCGCCTGACTGAGATTTACAAGGTGACCATAGCTTGCTTCAAGCCGACAATCTCCGTGGGATCGACCCTTACTCACGTAAGGTTTATTACTTGGACGACCCAGTGCACTTGCTAGTTAGTTGCGCGAAGTTGTGAAAAAGAGTGAGATTACAATTGTGCATACCAAGTTGTTGGCGCCATTGTGTATCACAATTTCGTGCACCAACAAGTCTCTGTTCTTGTTCAGTAGTTGTATGAGTTGTCATTTAAAGTCAAAGGGTAGATACCGGTTGATGTAAGTGACTTTCTCCTGGGATCGCACTATCTACAGTTTCTCTAGTTCTCCCTCAAGTTTTGGTCTTGACAGGTCATCTTTCCGTGCATCTAGATCAGCCAAGAAGATTTACACTGTGGAAGTGCTAGGTTGCTAGATTGCTTTCGAAGTGCTAGGCTTGTGTTGTTGCATTCAACTGTGACCTATCTGTCACCATGGATGGTTCCTATGGTTCTAAGATCCACTTGGTACTTCATGATAAAAAATTGTGAATATGGCAGTGGAGAGGTTATTGATGGTTTTCCTTCTGAGAATGATATTTACACTGTGGAGTCTTTTAGGACCACAAACTCAGAGAGCATGCTTATTTTCTGGCTATCAGTTCCAACGGTGAATTGTAGCACCCCTAAGCTATTGGGTTTGATGAAGTTGTCTCTGGGTCTGGTTACTCTACTGAGGTGATTTTCTAACTTCTCATTCTGGAAATTGAGCTTATGGAAGGCTCCTCTGAAGAGAATATTTGAGTTGGCTCCTGTATCCACTAATATGTGCATTACTATCCCGATTCCAATTCTAACCGAGATGACGAAGGGGGCATCTTAGTTTGCAATGGCGTTCTGGCAATCGTCGAAGGAGAACGTTATGGTTGAAGTGGTAGGAGGCCCTCTTTTGTCATCTTTGATGGCTAGTATTCGAAGGTCATTTTTAGCACAGACTTTGACTTCTCAGATGCATTTTTTCTCATGATAACATTTACCACCATGGTTGGGTTGACATATGGGATTTCTCAGCATAGCAATTTTATACTCTTAGGGTTTCATGCTTTTTGTTCTGGTAATTTCTCCCTCTTGGTTGTCTTGGGCTCTCGAATGACTTTGGTGAACTTAGGGAGTTTTCCGTCTCAGGTGGCCTATTTGAAAGCAACCTTCTGATTGAAGAAGTCCTGAGTTTTTTGCTCATATCCTCTGTGGTAGTCGCAATACAGGATTTTATTGCCGCCTGTGCACTCCTTTAACTGTCGGGCCTTTGGGAGTACTTGTCGTTCCACCGTCTGATGATAAATCTCTATGATCAGGGCCGGTAGGGTGTGTAGTTTGTGTAACTTCACTACTCAAGGTGGCCACTTATTAGCAATGGTCTTGATGTGCTCTTTTGGAGCTTTTTTACTCGGCGGGTTAGTTTGTGACATCGGGTTGCCGTGGTGCTGTTTATTGGCTGCCACGACTTGTATCACTTCTTCTTTGTTTACGTACTCCCTTTCTATGTGCTGGATTTTTTGTATTGTCCATACTGGTTTAGTCGTAAGGTGCTTCATGAATTCTTCATTCATGAGCCCATTAGTTAGGCATAAGCTGGCCACTGAGTCCGTTAGCCCGTCTACTGGAGGCATTCGTCATTGAATTTGTCCATGTATTTCCTGGTCTTTGGGTGACTTCGAGCAAGTTGATCGGGTATTTCACCTTTGCCATCTGTATGGTGAATTGCGCCATGAGGTTTTTGGAGATGTTGGTAAAGTAAGAAATTGTGCCGTTTGGGAGTATTTTGAACCACTTGATGGTGAGGATTGCCAATGTTACTGGGAAAGCTTGGCACCGGACGACATTGACTACACCTTCCAGATTCTTTCTAGCTTGAGGGATGTTATATGTTCTTGGAAGTGTTTTGTTCTCTCGTACTTCATGTTAGATGGTTTTTGTCTAACCCGTTTGGCAATCTGACTTTTAGGACCTTTTCAGTGAATGGGGTGACCTCTATTATCATGTGGTCATTTCTTCTTTGCTTGGAATCCCTATGGTGTCTTCTTTCCTCGTCATCTCGACAATGGTCGGATTCTGGAGTCCTACTATGGTTTTGTTGCCTACCATGGTATCGGTGGGGTGATCTTGCTATTCGTTCTCTCCGGGTTGTAGTTTAGGAGACCGCTTCACTCGTTTGCTCCAGTTAGTAGTGCTCGTTCTTGGCGATCCTACTTTCTAGGGTTTGTACTCAGTGATAGAATTCTTGGATTATTCTATTAGTGTTTTCTCCCAAACTGCAGAAGGGTCGGCTCTCACGAGATCATCGGTCTTCTTCACACGATCGTTGTCGTGGTTGACTGGGAGCAACCTGGGTGCAGATAATGTTGGTTACCTCCTGTGGTTGGGGGGTCATCCCCCTTTGTGGTTCATGAAAAGCTTGTGGATTTTAGTGGTTGTCGTTTTTGAGGTTGCTCTATGGTCATCCGTTTATTAAAACCGTGACCATAGCCTTATCTATGGTCATGATTTTCACTGTGACCATAGCCCCTATGGTCACCCCACCTTAAAACCGTGACCATAGCCATATCTATAGTCACGGTTTTTTGCCATGACCATAGCTTCTATAGTCACCCCACCTTAAAACTGTTATCATAGCCTCATCTGTGGTCACCCCACCTTAAAACCGTGATCATAGCCTTATTTATGGTCACGGTTTTTACCGTGACCATATATAGCTTATCTATGGTCACCCTATTTTGAAATCGTGACCAGAGCCTATTTTGTTTTATGAGATTTAATTTTTTTTAAAGCATAATCACATCCCAAAATGATGATAATTACAAAATAAATCTAAAAATGATAAATTCAATAAATCTAAATAATAAAATTTATATTATAAGCTAGATATGTTTTTAGTCCAAACAACACAAATCAAAATACGGTGTAATTTATCCATTACATGTAATACCAGGTAAAGTCTGTTTACAAAAGATACAAAACACATCAAAATATTACATTTAGATATATATGAGACCTATCCCATTTCATATTGCTATGAAAAATATTTTCTTTATATCATGTCCTCTTGCTAGCAAAAAAAAAAAAAACATTTTTATGTTCTGGAATATACGAACTCTTGAAAGATGGTCCCGTCTAAGGTCTCAAAATAGAATTTGTCATCCCCAATGTGTTCAGCACATCCAATGCTTTCCTATGAGCACTTTGCAGTAATCATTTAGTGTTAGCATTGCTAGAAAGGAAATCTAAAGCAACATTTTGAATTTAGCTTTACACCAAAAAAGAGACAAAAGCTACACTTGTTCAAAACCAACTTATTAGTCACAAATGAAATCTACAAGAAAATGAACCATTTCTTCAAGAAGTTCTATGTAAATAACAGTTTCAACAACTATATATAAATATACAAAAAGTAAAAGAGATGTCTGTTTCGAACTTGTTATGCCGTTTCATTAAATACCTTTTAAACGTGAAAGTTCAAAAAATATACTAATACATATAATCTATCATTCATAACAGATAATAAAAAAAGGAGATTATAGCTAAACATAAACAATAGTTTTAATATAAGTATTTGTTGATCATATCTTTCATATCTTTTTCGCCATGGATCAGGTATATCATCATCGTATTAAATGTATGAAAGGAAGGCAAGGGAAGAATGAAGATACCTTCAAGCGTTCCCTTTTTCCTTGTATTGATGAAAGGATGGTTTCCCCAAGTGTAGTAGAATTCTACAGCTTAAGCCTTAAGTTTCAAATTAACAAAAATAAAATCAATCATCTATGCATCAAAATCAAGCAAGAACATAAAAATAGTAATAGATAGAATCACCAAAATCAGAGCATGATAAAGGTTTTGTTGGGAAGGAGTAGCAAAGCTGTATGTTAGCAGAGAAAGAAATCAAATTCCAGCAGAGCCAGCTCGGCTTAAATTGTCTTTTGGTACTATGCTGTAACATGTATAAGACTTGTTATCAATTATGATGATCATAGTCCTAAGTACAGACATTTTTATGCGACTTCTTAAAATTTCTACTAAATTATTCTTGATTTAACTATATATCCATATAATAAATTATGATTTAATTATCAATGTGAGTATATAAGATAATGACAGATATCATGATGGACAAATACCTTCTTCACCTCCTGCAATACGGGCATTGATAATTGCTTCCTCCTGTTTTAACCATCTTTGAACAACTTACATTCTCGTGCTCACCATTCTGGACAACGCCGCCCGGTGGATTCAATCCCATTAGGAAAGGTTACGGTAGCAATCACGGTGGCTACCATAGCCAGGTTTCCTCTTATGTCCTCCATCTATTACCTATTCTCCCCTTTGTGTGTTAGCTTCTTCAATCTTTTTATTACATCTTTTAGAGTAATTCTCTAACATCTTGCCATTGAATATTCTTTTGTCCTTTCTTATTTCCTTCATTCCAGCCGTGATTCACCAATCAACAACAAAAAGTAAGTAATGATGATATATGCTATAACTAGTTAAAGAACTTTATAAGAAGATGTTGCAACCTAACTACTACAACTATTTGTTGTAATAAGGAATTTTAATATAATGAAAAATGGAAGAAAAATAATTAAACACTGAACTAGAAGTTTCATATTTCATAAACCAGCTCAATCAACCAAATTAAGGTGTGTATATATATATATATATATATATATGCAAATTAATAAAGCTTTAAAATGATACTTCAAGTAATGATTCAATTTGTATATGCATTGCATATGATGCAATATGTAAAAATAATACCTGGCGATGACCACGGGCGAAAAGCGGCAGAGCAGAGCTTTGAGGGTTTTGAAGGCTTTAAATGTTATTAGATTTAAAATTATCAGATTACAACTTAATAAAACCCTAAAGGTATATTTGGTTTTTAGCTTAGAAATTTGGTATATCGTTGGGTGAAGTGGTCAGAAAAAGAGGAACAAACATACATGAGCAAGCAGATAGTGACAGAATAGAGCAGCAGCTCCGACAATGGCACGAATAGCCCCGGCTCTCTCCGGTCACTACATAAACAGCGGCGACGGTGAGGGAACAACGGCAACGGGAGGCACGAACGACGGCAACTCCCCCCTGGGTCACTGGCCTACGTTCTTTTTTCCCTCTCTTCTTCAATGGCAACATGTGACGATCCCTCCAGCGGTGGCGATGTGTGACGATCCCTCCAGCGGCGGCGTGGATTGCGGTGGCTTCCTCTCTCTCTCTCTTTCTCTCTTTCTCTCTCTCGTTTGGCTCGACGACGTCCTTCTCTCTCAACATCTCCTCCCTCTCCTTCTTGGTTCTGACAACGACGGCGGCGATGGCAGTACCAAACTCTACCGGCGCTGTCACCTCTCTCTTTCTTCTTCTCCTAGCTTCCTCTCTTTCTCTTTTCTTCCTTCCTTCCGGCCTTTCCTTCTTTCTAACCATGGGTAAGGGGGTGAGGGGGTAAGGGTGAGTGGATAGGGTTATGAGGGTTAGTATGTGATTTGAATTTTAGGGTTAGGATTTTGATAATTTTAATCAAATTAGGATATAGAGTAATTTAAAATTTAATTTAACTTTTTAAATATTAGTTTAAAAATATTATTGAATTATCAATTTGTTCATTGATTTTTAATTAAATATTTTAATTTAAAGTTTTAATATTTAAATTAAATTATACAAAATTTTCATTAATTTATATACAGATGATTAAAATCTGATAGTTACAAAAATATTTTAGTTCACCCCTCGAAACAATGACCATGGATACCTTTAAGTCACCCCTGAAACTATGATCATAAACCCTTTCTGGTCACCCCCCAAAATCGTGACCATAGATCGTTTTAGGTCACTCTTTCGAAAAATTGTGACCATAGATCCTTTTAGGTCATCCCCAAAAATCGTGACCATAGACCCCTTTAGGTCACCCTCTAAAATTGTGACCATAGACCCCTTTAGGTCACCCCCCAAAACCGTGATCATAGACCTTTTTATGTCACCCATTTGAAAAACTGTGACCATCGACCCCTTTAGGTCTCCCCCAAAAACCGTGACCATAGACCCTTTTAGGTCACCCCCCAAAACCGTGACTATAGACCCCTTTAGGTCACCCCCCAAAATCATGACCATAGATCCATTTAGGTCACCCCCCTATATCATGACCATAGACCCTTTTAGGTCACCCTTTCAAAAAACCGTGACCATAGACCCCTTTAGGTCACGCCCCAAAACTCTGACCATAGACCCCTTTAGATCACCTCCCAAAACCGTGACCATAGACCTTTTAAAGTCACCCTTTTTTGAAAAACCATGACCATTGACCCTTTTTTATCTCTGTAAAAAATTGTGACCAGAGACTCCTTTAGGTCATCTCTAAAACCGTGACCATAGACCCTTTTAGGTCATTTCCCAAAACCATGACCATAGACCCCTTTAGGTCACCCCTCAAAATCATGACCACAGAGCCCTTTTAGGTCACCTTTTTTTGAAAAACTGTGACCATAGACTCTTTTTTGTCACTGTAAAAACCGTGACCATAGACCCCTTTAAGTCACCTCCAAAACTGTAACTATAGACCCTTTTAGGTCATCTTTTTTTTTAAAAAAAATCATGATTATAGGTACTCTATGGTCACCTTTTTTTCAAAAGTTGTGACCATAACTTTTTTTTGTAATGATAAAAAACTGTGACCATAGAGGGTCTATGATCACGATTTTTTATCGTGACCATAGACCTAAAATGTCGTGTTTTTTCTATGCACTGAGAAAGTCGGTAATATTAGAGCATGGTTGGGGCCTCTCAACACCAAACTTAGAGTTTGGTTGTGGTCTCCCAATACCAAACTTAGAGTTTGAATGTGGGAGCTTTGTTTGACTCTGTATTGAAAGAAGCTTTTCATGCTTCCTCTCCATGTGTATAGAAGGAGAACTTTGAGTCTTGAATACAAGGTAGTCCTCATTCAATTGAAGGACCAACTCTCCTCTGTCAACATCAATCATAGCTTTTGCTGTGGCTAGGAAAGGTCTGCCAAGGATGATGGATTCATCCTCATCCTTCCTAGTGTCTAGGATTATGAAATCAGACGGGATGTAAAGGCCTTCCACCTTCAATAGCACGTCCTCTATTAGTCCATAAGCATGTTTCATTGATTTGTCTGTCATCTCTAGAGAGATTCTTGCAGCTTGAACCTCAAAGATTCCCAGTTTCTCCATTACAGATAGTGGCATGAGGTTTATGCTTGACCCCAAGTCACACTAAGCCTTCTCAAAGGTCATAGTGCCTATGGTACAAGGTATTAAGAACCTTCTAGGATCCTCTTTCTTTTGAGGTAATGTCTGCCTAATCAAGTTATTCAGTTCATTGGTGAGCAAGTGGGGTTCATCCTCTCAAGTCTCAATACCAAATAACTTGGCATTCAGCTTCATGATTACTCCAAGGTACTTAGCAAATTGCTCTTCAGTAATATCTTCATCCTCTTCAGAGGAGGAATAGTCATCAGAGCTCATGAATAGCAGAAGTAGGTTCAATAGAATCTCTATGGTCTCTAGATGAGCCTCGGATTCCTTAGGTTCCTCAAATGGGAACTCCTTTTTGTCCAGAGGACGTCCCATGAGGTCTTCCTAACTGGGATTCACGTCCTCCTCCTCCTCTCTAGGTTCGGCCACACCAAGTAAGGTTATGGCCTTGTACTCTCTTTTTGGATTCTCTTCTGTATTGCTTTGGAGAGTACTAGGAGGAGTTTCAGTGACTCTTTTACTCAGCTGGCTCACTTGTGCCTCCAAATTTCTAATGGAGGACCTTGTTTAATTCATGAAACTTAGAGTCACCTTAGATAGATCAGAGACTATATTTGCTAAGTTAGAGGGGCTCTACTCAGAATTCTCTGTCTGTTGCTGAGAGAATGATGGAAAAGGCTTGCTATTGCTGAACCTGTTTCTTCCACCATTATTAAAGCCTTGTTGAGGCTTTTTGTTAATCCTTCCATGAGAAATTTGGATGATTTCTCCATGATAGATTATAGGTGTTTCCATAGGCTTCATTCATGTAATTCACCTCTGCCATTACAGGGTTCTCAGAATCATAAGCTTCTTCTTTAGAAGATGCTTCTTTAGTACTATTGGATGCATTTTGTAAACCATTCAGACTTTGAGAAATCATATTGACTTGCTGAGTCAACATTTTATTCTGAGCCAATATGGCATTCAGAGCATCAATTTCAAGAACTCCCTTCCTCTGATGCGTCCCATTATTCACAGGATTTCTTTCAGAGGTGTACATGAACTGGTTATTTGCAACCATTTCAATGAGTTCCTGAGCTTCTGCAAGCGTTTTCTTCAGGTGAATAGATCCACCTGCAGAATGGTCCAATGACATCTTAGACAATTCAAACAGACCATCATAGGATATATCCAGGATGGTCCATTCTGAGAGCATGTCAGAAGGACACTTCTTGGTCAGTTGCTTGTATCTTTCCCAAGCCTCATAAAGAGATTCACCGTCTTTTTGCCTGAAGGTCTGAACATCCAATCTAAGCTTGCTCAGCTGTTGAGGAGGAAAGAACTTAGCTAAGAAAGCCGTGACCAGCTCATCCCAAGAGTTCAGGCTATCTCTCGGTTGAGAGTCCAACCATATTCTAGCTCTGTCTCTTATAGCAAAAGGGAAAAGCATAAGCTTGTAGACCTCGGGATCAACTCCGTTGGTCTTAACAGTATCACAGATCTGCAAGAATTCAGTTAAGAACTGAAAAGGATCTTCTGATGAAAGTCCATGAAACTTGCATTTCTGTTGCATCAGAGAAACTAATTGAGGCTTTAGCTCAAAATTGTTTGCTCCAATGGCAGGGGTTGAGGTGCTTCTTCCATGGAAGTTAGAATTTGGTGCAGTGAAGTCACCAAGCATCTCCCTTGCATTGTTGTTGTTGGGTTCGGCTGCCATATCCTTTTCCTGTTCGAAAATTTCAGTTAGGTCCTCTTTAGTGTACTGTGATTTAGCTGCTCTTAGCTTACTCTTCAAGGTCCTTTTAGGTTCAGGATCAGCTTCAACAAGAATGCCTTTTTCCTTGTTCCTACTTATATGAGAGAGAAGAAAACAAAGAAAGTATGTAATCCTCTATGTCACAGTATAGAGATTCCTTTATGTGAGTAGAAGAGAAGAAGAATAAGAATGAGAAAAGAAAGAGAAAAATTCGAACTCAGAGAGAGGAAGAGGGTTCGAATTTTTGATGAGTGGAGGAGAAGTGTTAGTAAATAAATAAAATAAATAGAAGGAGAGAGGGGGAAGTTTTCGAAAAAAATAAAAAGGAAAAGGAAAATATTTTTGTTTTTATTTTAAAATTTAGTTAGAATTCAAAAATTAAGAAAAGGAATAAAATTAAAAGTTAAAACAATTAGTTAAACAAAAAATATTTTTGAAAAAGAGGAAGGTGATTTTCGAAAATTAGAGAGAGAAAAGTAGTTAGTTAGTTTTGAAAAAGATAAGAAATAGTAAAAATAACAAAAAGTCAATTAGTTAATTAAAAAAGATTTGAAAATCAATTTTGATAGGATAAGAAGTTAGAAAAGATTTTTGAAATTGATTTTGAAAAAGATATGATTTTAAAAAGATATGTTTGAAAAGATATGATTGAAAAGATATGATTAAAAAGAGATGATTGAAATTTATTTTGAAAGAGATTTAAAAAAGAAATTTAGAAAGATTTGATTTTGAAAATTAAGGTTAATGACTTGACTAACAAGAAACTAAAAGATATGATTCTAGAATTTAAAGGTTGAACCTTTCTTAAGAAGAAAGTAACAAACTTGAAATTTTTGAATCAATCACATTAATTGTTAGTAAAGTTTTTGAAAATTTGAAATGAAATTAAGAAAAAAGATGTTTGAAAAATTAATTTTAAAGAATTTTCAAAAATAATAAAAGGAAAAAGAAAATATTTGATTTTGAAATTGAAATCTTGAATTGACTAACAAGAAACAACTAATTTCAAAAATTTTTGACTAAGTCAACCCAAAGATTTCGAAATTTATGAGATAAAGAGGGAAAGATATTTTTTTATTTTGTTGAATTTAATGAGGAAAGAGAAAAACCACAAAATGACTCAACACATAAAAATTTTGGATTAAAACAAATAATGCATGCAAGAACACTATGAATGTCAAGATAAATACCAAGAACACTTTGAAGATCATGATGAACATCAAGAACTTATTTTTGAAAACTTTCAAGAAAAGAAAAACATGCAAGACACCAAACTTAGAGATTTTTCATGTTTAGACACTATGAATTCAAAAATGCATATGAAAAACAACAAAAGACACAAAACAAGAAAATATGAAGATCAAACAAGGAGACTCATTAAGAACAACTTGAAGATCATGAAGAACACCATGCATGAGTTTTCGAAAATTTTTTAGAAAAATTAAAAATATGCAATTGACACCAAACTTAAAATTTGACACTAGACTCAAACAAGAAACACAAAATTATGTTTGTTTTCATGATTTTATAATTTTTTTGGTTTTTTTTTCGAAATTTTTTTTTGGAAAAACGAAAAAGAAGAAAAATTTTTTTGAAAGATTTTAGAAAACTTTTTGAAAATAAAATAAAGATTGAAAAAAAAGAAGAAAATTACCTAATCTAAGCAACAAGATGAACCGTTAGTTGTCCAAACTCGAACAATCCCCGGCAACGACGCCAAAAACTTGGTGCACGAAATTGTGATCTCAATGGCACCAACAACTTGGTACGCACAATTGTAATCTCAACTCTTTTTCACAACTTCGCACAACTAACCTGCAAGTGCACTGAGTCGTCCAAGTAATAAACCTTACGTGAGTAAGGGTCGATCCCATGGAGATTGTCAGCTTGAAGCAAGCTATGGTCATCTTGTAAATCTCAGTCAGGCGGATTCAAAATGGTTATGGAGTTTTGATAATTAAAAGATAAATAAACATAAAATAAAGATAGAGATACTTATGTAATTCATTGGTGGGAATTTCAGATAAGCGTATGGAGATGCCTTGTTCCTTCCGAATCTCTACTTTCCTACTGTCTTCATTCAGTCATTCATACTTCTTTCCAAGGTAAGAAGTATGTATGGGGATCACCGTTGTCAATGGTTACCATCCATCCTCTCAGTGAAAATGTTCTAGCTACGGGTTACGTAGGGCTAATCATTTGTCGGTACTCACTTGTGTCGGAATAAGATCCAATGATCCTTTTGCGTCTATCACTACGCCCAACAGTCATGAGTTTGAAGCTCGTCATAGTCATCCCATCCCAAATCCTACTCGGAATACCACAGACAATGTTTAGACCTTCTGGATCTCAAGAATGCTACCAATTGGTTCTAGCTTATACCACGAAGACTCTGATCTCAATAAATTGAAGGCTCTTTTGTCAGGAGAGGCAATCAAACGCATGGACCTGGAATCCAAGAGATACACATTCAAGCTATTGCAGATAGAACGGAAGTGAATGTCACACACGCGTTTAGTGGGCAAAATTGTGATCATCAATGGCGCCATCAACATGGTACGCACAATTGTAATCTCAACTCTTTATCACAACCTTGCACAACTAACCAGCAAGTGTACTGGGTCGTCCAAGTAATAAACCTTACGCGAGTAAGGGTCGATCCCACAGAGATTGTTGGTATGAAGCAAGCTATGGTCACCTTGTAAATCTTAGTCAAGCAAACTCAAATGGTTATGAATGATGAATAAAACATAAAGATAAAGATAGAGATACTTATGTAATTCATTGGCGGGAATTTCAGATAAGCGTATGAAGATGCTTGGTCCCTTCCGTCTCTTTGCTTTCCTACTATCTTCATCCAATCCTTCTTACTCCTTTCCTTGGCAAGCTGTATGTAGGGTTTCACCGTTGTCAGTGGCTACCTCCCATCCTCTCAGTGAAAATGTTCAACGCACCGTGTCACGGCACAGCTAATCATCTATCGGTTCTCAATCAGGTTGGAATAGAATCCAATGATTCTTTTGCGTCTGTCACTAAC
>NC_029780.3:81910345-81911192 GCF_000817695.3 Arachis duranensis | reverse complement strand
ATCCTACTCAGAATACCACAGACAAGGTTTAGACCTTCCGGATTCTCTTGAATGCCGCCATCAATTCTAGCTTATACCACGAAGATTCCGGTTAAAGAATCCAAGAGATATCCACCCAATCTAAGGTAGAACGGAGGTGGTTGTCAGGCACACGTTCGTAGGTGAGAATGATGATGAGTGTCACGGATCATCACATTCATCAAGTTGAAGAATAAGTGATATCTTGGAACAAGAACAAGCTGAATTGAATAGAAGAACAATAGTATTTACATTAATACTCGAGGTACAGCAGAGCTCTACACCTTAATCTATGGTGTGTAGAAACTCCACCGTTGAAAATACATAAGAACAAGGTCTAGGCATGGCCGTGAGGCCAGCCTCCCAATGATCTAAGAACTAGACGTTCAAAGATGATCCTAAGATCGAAAAATGATCCAAAGATTCTCAATACAATAGCAAAAGGTCCTACTTATAGAGAACTGGTAGCCTAAGGTTTACAAAGATGAGTAAATGAAATAAAAATCCACTTCCGGGCCCACTTGGTGTGTGCTTGGGCTGAGCATTGAAGCATTTTTGTGTAGAGACTCTTCTTGGAGTTAAACGCCAGCTTTTGTGCTAGTTTGGGCGTTTAACTCCCATTCTTGTGCCAGTTCTGGCGTTTAACGCTGGGAATTCTTAAGCTAATTTGGAACGCCAGTTTGGGCCATCAAATCTTGGGCAAAGTATGGACTATTATATATTGCTGGAAAGCCCAGGATGTCTACTTTCCAACGCCGTTGAGAGCGCGCCAATTTTGCTTCTGTAGCTCCAGAAAATCCACTTCGAGTGCAGGGAGGTCAGAATCCAA
>NC_029780.3:81909092-81910006 GCF_000817695.3 Arachis duranensis | reverse complement strand
CTACTTATTGAGTCTTGGTCGTGGCCCAAAGCACTCTGTCTTCCAGTATTACCACCGGATACATACATGCCACAGACACATGATTGGGTGAACCTTTTCAGATTGTGACTCAGATTTGCTAGAGTCCCCAATTAGAGGTGTCCAGGGTTCTTAGGCACACTCTTTTTGCCTTGGATCACAACTTTAGTTTTTTCTTTTCTCTCTTTTTTTTCTTTTTTTCGTTTTTCTCCTTCTTTTTTTTTTGTATTCACTGCTTTTTCTTGCTTCAAGAATCATGTTTATGATTTTTCAGATCCTCAGTAACATGTCTTCTTTTTCATCATTCTTTCAAGAGCCAACATTTATGAACCACAAATTCAAAAGACATATGCACTGTTTAAGCATACATTCAGAAAACAAAAATATTACCACCACATCAAAATAATTAATCTGTTATAAAATTCAAAATTCATGCAATTCTTCTCTTTTTCAATTAAGAACATTTTTCATTCAAGAAAGGTGATGGATTCATAGGACATTCATAACTTTAAGGCATAGACACTAAGACACTAATGATCACAAGACATAAACATAGATAAGCATAAGCATAATTTTCGAAAAACAGGAAAATAAGGAACAAGGAGATTAAAGAACGGGTCCACCTCAGTGATGGCGGCTTGTTCTTCCTCTTGAAGATCTTATGGAATGCTTGAGCTCCTCAATGTCTCTTCCTTGCCTTTGTTGCTCATCTCTCATAATTCTTTGATCTTCTCTAATTTCATGGAGGAGAATGGAATGTTCTTGGTGCTCCACCCTTAGTTGTCCCATGTTGGAACTCAATTATCCTAGGGAGGTGTTCAGTTGCTCCCAATAGTTTTATGGAGGAAAGTGCATCCCTTGAGGCATCTCAGGGATTTGATGATGAGAGGGATCTC
>NC_029780.3:81907186-81908716 GCF_000817695.3 Arachis duranensis | reverse complement strand
CCTTTGATCAAAGTTGACCCTTCTAGTGTAAGGATGTTCATCTCCTTGCATCATAGGCAAGTTGAACGCCACCCTCACACTTTCCGGACTAAAATCCAAGTATTTCCCCTGAACCATAGTAAGCCAATTCTTTGGATCTGGGTTCACGCTTTGGTCATGGTTCTTGGTGATCCATGCATTGGTATAGAACTCTTGAACCATTAAGATTCCGACTTGTTGAATGGGGTTGGTAAGAACTTCCCAACCTCTTCTTCGGATCTCATGTCGGATCTCTGGATATTCACTCTTTTTGAGTTTAAAAGGGACCTCGGGGATCACCTTCTTCAAGGCCACAACTTTCATAGAAGTGGTCTTGATGCACCCTTGAGATGAATCTCTCCATCTCCCATGACTCGGAGGCGGAAGCTTTTGCCTTCCCTTTGCTCTTTCTAGAGGTTTCTCCGGCCTTGGATGCCATAAATGGTTATGGAAAAACAAAAAGCAATGCTTTTACCACACCAAACTTAAAAGGTTTGCTCGTCCTCGAGCAAAAGAAGAAAGAAGAGAGTAGAAGAAGAAGAAATGAAGGAGATGGAAATGGCTTTGTGGTTCGGCCAAAGGGAGAGAAGTAGTGTTTAGGTTGTGTGAAAATGAAGGAGTGAAGATGGGTTTATATAGGAGTGGAGAGATGGGTAGGGTTCGGTTATGAGAGGGTGGGTTTGGGTGGGAAAGTGGTTTGAATTTGAATGGTGAGGTAGGTAGGGTTTTATGAAGGATGGATGTGAGTGGTGAAGAGAAAGATGGGATTTGATAGGTGAAGGGTTTTTAGGGAAGAGGTGTTGAGGTGATTGGTAAATGGGTGAAGAAGAGAGAGTGTGGTGGGGTAGGTGGGGATCCTATGGGGTCCACAGATCCTGAGGTGTTAAGGAAAAGTCATCTCTGCACCAAGTGGCAAGCAAAATTGCTTCCTGTGCCAATTCTGGCGTTAAACACCGGGCTGGTGCCCATTTCTGGCGTTTAACGCCAACTTCTTGCCCTTTCCTGGCGTTTAACGCCAGTCTGATGCCCCTTTCTGGCGTTAAACGCTCAGACTGGTGCCAGACTAGGCGTTAAACGCCCATCTGCTAGCCTTACTGGCGTTTAAACGCCAGCAAATTCTCCTCCAGGGTGTGCTGTTTTGCTTCCTGTTTTTCTTTCTGTTTTTGCTTTTTCAATTGATTTTGTGACTTCTCATGATCATCAACCTACAGAAAACATAAAATAACAAAAGAGAATAGATAAATATAATAAGATTGGGTTGCCTCCCAACAAGTGCTTCTTTAATGACATTAGCTTGACAGTGAGCTCTCATGGAGCCTCACAGATACTCAGAGCAATGTTGGAGCCTCCCAACACCAAACTTAGAGTTTGAATGTGGGGGTTCAACACCAAACTTAGAAGTTGGTTGTGGCCTCCCAACACCAAACTTAGAGTTTGACTTTGGGGGCTCTGTTTGGTTCTGTTTTGAGAGAAGCTCTTCATGCTTCCTCTCCATGGTTACAGAGGGATATC
>NC_029780.3:81903993-81905215 GCF_000817695.3 Arachis duranensis | reverse complement strand
TTTGAAGATTTCTGTTAGGTCCTCTACAGAGAGTTGTGCTTTAGCTTCTCTTAGCTTTCGCTTCAAAGTCCTTTCAGGTTCAGGGTCAGCCTCAACAAGAATGCTTTTGTCCTTGCTCCTGCTCATATGAAAGAGAAGAGAACAAGAAAATATGGAATCCTCTATGTCACAGTATAGAGATTCCTTAAGGTGTCAGAGGAAAAGAAAAATGGAAGGAAGAGGTAGAAAATTCGAACTGATCAAGAAAGATGGAGTTCGAATTGTGCATTAAGGAATAGTGTTAGTCCATAAATAGAAGGATGTGAGAAGATGGGAAGAAATTTTCGAAAATAATTTAAAAAAGATTTTAAAAACATTTTGAAAAAATTTAATTGATTTTCGAAAACCAAGATTGAGAAAGAAGTAAAGTAATTTTTGAAAAAGATTTTGAAATTAGAAATCAAAAGGATTTGATTGAAAACTATTTTGAAAAAGATGTGATTAAGAAGATATGATTGAAAAGTTATGGTTTTAAAGAGATATAGATTGAGAAGATATGATTTGAAAAACATTTTAAAAAGATTTGATTTTAAAAATTAATAACTTGGCTAACAAGAAGAGATATGATTCAAACATTAAACCTTTCTCAACAGAAAAGGCAACATACTTGAAATGTTGAATCAAATCATTAATTGATAGCAAGTATTTTTGAAAATGGAAAAAAATTGATTTTGAAAAAGATTTGATTGAAAAGATTTTATTTGAAAAAGATTTGATTTTGAAAAGATTTTGAAAACTAAAAAAAAAAATTGATTTGAAAACAAAATCTTCCTTCTTGTGCCATCCTGGTGTTAAACGCCCAGAATGGTGCACATTCTGGCGTTTAACGCCCAAACCACTACCCTTTTGGGCGTTAAACGCCCAGCCAGGCACCCTGGCTGGCGTTTAAACGCCAGTTTGCCTTCTTCACTGGGCCTGGCTGGCGTTTAAATGCCAGTTTGCCTTCCTTACTGGGCGTTTTGAACGCCCAGCTTTTTCTGTGTAATTCCTCTACAGTATGTTCTGAATCTTCAATTCTCTGTATTATTGACTTGAAAAGACACAAATTAAAAATTTTTGGATTTTTAATAATGAGGAATAATTAAAATGCAACTAAAATCAAATAAACAATGCATGCAATACACCAAACTTAGCAATTTGTATACTACTGACACTAACAAAATGAGAATACACATGAGAAACA
>NC_029780.3:81903655-81903984 GCF_000817695.3 Arachis duranensis | reverse complement strand
ACACAAAAACACTCAAGTCAATAGAATTCAAAGATCAGAGCAATGAAATCATCAAGAACAACTTGAAGATTAATGAAGACACATGCATGAATGCAAGGAGAACAGAAACATACAATTGACACCAAACTTAACATGAGACTCTAGACTCAACAAGAAACATAACATATTTTTGGTTTTTATGATTTTGTAAATTTTTTGGATTTTTCAAAAATTAAGTGGAAAAAGAAAATACAGGTATCAAAATTCTTAATGAGAATTCCAGGAATCATGCAATGTTAGTCTAAAGCTTTAGTCTAAAGAAATTAGACATGGCTGAACAAGCTTCAGCA
>NC_029780.3:81903290-81903615 GCF_000817695.3 Arachis duranensis | reverse complement strand
TGCATTCAAGAGCTAAATTGATGAAGATCAATCAGCTTTGGTGATGATAAGAACATCACCTTGAAACACTAGAATTCATTCTTAAGAACTCTGAAGAAAAATACCTAATCTAAGCAACAAGATGAACCGTCAGTTGTCCATACTCCAACAATCCCCGGCAACGGCGCCAAAAACTTGGTGGGCAAAATTGTGATCATCAATGGCGCCATCAACATGGTACGCACAATTGTAATCTCAACTCTTTATCACAACCTCGCACAACTAACCAGCAAGTGTACTGGGTCGTCCAAGTAATAAACCTTACGCGAGTAAGGGTCGATTCCAC
>NC_029780.3:81902879-81903177 GCF_000817695.3 Arachis duranensis | reverse complement strand
AATAAAACATAAAGATAAAGATAGAGATACTTATGTAATTCATTGGTGGGAATTTCAGATAAGCGTATGAAGATGCTTGGTCCCTTCCGTCTCTCTACTTTCCTACTATCTTCATCCAATCCTTCTTACTCCTTTCCATGGCAAGCTGTATGTAGGGTTTCACCGTTGTCAGTGGCTACCTTCCATCCTCTCAGTGAAAATGTTCAACGCACCCTGTCACGGCACGGCTAATCATCTGTCGGTTCTCAATCAGGTTGGAATAGAATCCAGTGATTCTTTTGCGTCTGTCACTAACGCC
>NC_029780.3:81902129-81902735 GCF_000817695.3 Arachis duranensis | reverse complement strand
CAGAGCTCCACACCTTAATCTATGGTGTGTAGAAACTCCACCGTTGAAAATACATAAGAACAAGGTCTAGGCATGGCCGTGAGGCCAGCCTCCCAATAATCTAAGAACTAGACGTCCAAAGATGATCCTAAGATCGAAAAATGATCCAAAGATTCTTAATACAATAGCAAAAGGTCCTACTTATAGAGAACTGGTAGCCTAAGGTTTACAAAGATGAGTAATTGACATAAAAATCCACTTCCGGGCCCACTTGGTGTGTGCTTGGGCTGAGCATTGAAGCATTTTCGTATAGAGACTCTTCTTGGAGTTAAATGCCTGCTTTTGTGCCAGTTTGGGCATTTAACTCCCATTCTTGTGCCAGTTCCGGCGTTTAACGCCGGGCATTCTTGAGCTGATTTGGAACGCCGGTTTGGGCCATCAAATCTCGGGCAAAGTATGAACTATTATATATTTCTGGAAAGCCCAAGATGTCTACTTTCCAACGCCGTTGAGAGCGCGCCAATTGGGCTTCTGTAGCTCCAAAAAATCCACTTCGAGTGCAGGGAGGTCAGAATCCAACAGCATCTGCAGTCCTTTTTAGTCTCTGAATCAGATTTTTGCTCAAGC
>NC_029780.3:81876347-81901052 GCF_000817695.3 Arachis duranensis | reverse complement strand
GTCACGGATCATCACATTCATCAAGTTGAAGAACAAGTGATATCTTGGAACAAGAACAAGCTAAATTGAATAGAAGAACAATAGTATTTGCATTAATACTCGAGGTACAGCAGAGCTCCACACCTTAATCTGTGGTGCGTAGAAACTCCACCGTTGAAAATACATAAGTGATGATGGTCCAAGCTTGGCCGTGAGGCCAGCCCCCATTGATTAAGGACTAAAATTGATCCAAAGATGTTCCAAAAGTCCAAAGATATGAGTACAATAGTAAAAAGTTCTATTTATACTAAACTAGTTACTAGGGTTACAGAAATAAGTAAATGATGCAAAAATCCACTTCCGGGCCCACTTGGTGTGTGCTTGGGTTGAGCATTGAAGCTTTCATGTGTAGAGACTTTTCTTGGAGTTAAACGCCAACTTTTATGCCAGTTTGGGTGTTTAACTCAAGCTTCTATCCTGTTTCTAGCGTTTAATGCCAGAATAGGGCAGGAAGTTTGCGTTTGAACGCCCGTTTGCGTCATCAAAACTCGAGCAAAGTATGGACTATTATATATTTCTGGAAAGCCCTAGATGTCTAATTTCTAACTCAATTGAGATCGTGCCATTTGGGTGTCTATGGCTCCAAAAAGTCCATTTTGAGTGCAGGGAGGTCAGAATCCAACAGCATCAATAGTCCTTTTTCAGCCTCTGAATCTGATTTTTGCTCAGGTCCCTCAATTTCAGCCAGAAAATACCTGAAATCATAGAAAAACACACAAACTCATAGTAAATTCTAGAAATGTGAATTTTTCTTAAAAACTACTAAAAATCTAATAAAAACTACTTAAAACATTCTAAAAACTATCTAGAAACAATGCCAAAAAGCGTATAAATTATCCGCTCATCACTTTCCATCCTCTAAGCCATTCCTGTCCTATAAACCTTGAAATCACTTAACACACATATCAAGGAATCAAATGGTAATAAGAAAGAAAATGTAAAACATGCAAATTCAATGAATAAGTGTGAGAATAATGGATGAAATCTACTGAATTAGGCATAAGATAAACCGTAAAACAGCGGTTTATCAATCTTCCAACACTTAAACATTAGCATGTCCTCATACTAAGCTCAAGAGAAACTATAAAAGAGTGAAGAGGAATGGTAGAATTTATGAAATTCAACCTATCTATATGAATGCAACTAAATGTGAGATGCTTCTACCTACTTGGTTGAAAGTAAATAAATATTTTAAGAACAAATATGAACTGGATTTCACTAATTCAAATCATAAAAATGAAGTACAAATAGACTTGCAAGAAGAAGATAGCTCAGGAAAGCCGGGAATAAAGAATCGAGCATCGAACCCTCACTGGAAGTGTATACACTCTAATCACTCAGGTGTTTAAAGTTCGATTCTCTCAATTCTCTACTAAGCTTGCTTTCTAAGACTTGCTCTTCATCTAAAAATCAACAAAAATTTAATGCACAAATGCATAAATCAAGAGGTCTTTTAAGGGTTGTAATAGGGTTAGGATCAAGGTAGGATTGTATTTGGTCAAGTGGACTAAAATCTGAATCCTTAATTAACCTAAACTTTCCACCTAACTTAGGACAATCCATGTAATTAAAATGCAAAAACTAACTACCCATTAACTATGTTTTCCACATATTCATGCATCCGAATTTGAGTACAACTCATATGCATTGCTATCATTTACTTTGGGGCATTTTGTCCCCTTTTTTATTTATTTGCTCTTTTCCTTTTCTTTCTTTTTTTTTCCTTTGTATTTTTTTTCTTTTATTCTCAATGCATATGATGAAGGTATTGAATGCATAAACATGTCCCCAACATTCTTTTTCACATTTTCTCAAGAATGTACAACACCCAATTCTCAAACCAAATGTTTTCAATCCCAATTTCCCCACACTTAATTCGTGAGCACTCTCACTAGTCTAAGCTAACCAAGGATTCAAATTAGGGACATTATTATTTTTTGCTTAGAGTTAGTGATGAGATAAAGTAAAGAACAAATGGGTAATATAGGCTCAACTTTGGTTTGCAAAGGATAATGAAAAGGTTAAGGCCATATGGGTATGTAAGCTCAGTGAAACAAAGGCCTCAATCATATAAATGCATGCATACATCAAACAATGGAAATATAGAATCAAGCAAGACAAAGATCACAATTTTAGAGAGAACAACACACACCAAAATAAAACATTGGTTGATAAAATGCAACCAATTAAGTAGGCTCAAAATCTTACTGGTTTTGTGTTTTCGAGCTTTAAACCATGTTCGAAAATAAAATTTCTTCAAACAAGTTTAACAAAAAATTAATTCAAATTAGTGAAATGCTATAAAAATTTTCTTGTAAAAGGCTTCATCACTTCAACCAAGTAGTGGTAAAGTATGCACGAAATCTAACAAACATGCAATCAAACATGTAAATGCAACAACTAATTTAACAAAGAAAACTAAACATTGGTGTTAAGACAGGAAGTAGTTACCCACGGAAGTCGGTATCGACCTCCCCACACTTAAAGATTGCACCGTCCTCGGTGCCTGCTGAGATGTGCAAGTGGACGAGTTGCTACAACTGATGCTTTTCACCAAAGGTTGTGCAGATGGACTTGTCGGTTGCCCCAATGAGAAGCTTTCCCTTTCCCTTCTCGGTGGCCATCCTGAAAGAAGAGAAAAAAGAAGAAAAGTAACACAGAAACAAAGATAAGGAAACAAATAAAATATGGGTGGGTTGATGCCAAATAACGAGGATCTCAACTACATGGTAGCTATAACATGCAAGTGAGAAAACAGTAGAAGCAAATGGCATATGAATAGTGCAAAAATTGCAATAATGGGTGGAGGAGGGGCGAGTGTGGGTAATGAGAGACAATATAAGTGCATATCAATGCAAATGGAATACAAGTATCATAAAAATTAGCATTGACTTATAATTAATAACACCCAACAGTTTAAAACAAGTCACGAAGCACCAAAATAATTCAAGAAAAGATGAAACAGCTGAATAAGAACATTTAACACCAATGGTAAAATAGGAAATTAGAAAAGGAGATAAAAATACGAACAAAATTAAAATGCAATGAAGAAAAGTATGCAAAAACAATATGTAAAAGAGAAGGAAAGAGAATAAGGATGAGAAGGGAGGAGAAGAAAGTGAGAAAGGAAGAAGAAAGAAAGAGAAAGGAGAGAAAAAAGAAGTAAGAAGTGAAAAGCAGGGTGCGACGCGCACGCATGCATCACGCTTACACGTGCAAACGGAATTAGCCATGCGACGCGTAAGCGTCGCCCACGCGTACGCGTGCGTGGCCAAACATGCATACTGACGCGAGAGCATCGGTCACACGTACGCGTGACTACTCGCGCGACTCCAGCACCACAGCCGCACAACTCTCTGTCAAAACACATATTTATGTCGATTTCCAGGTCCACGAGTGGGCGTCATAAACGCTTACGCATGGGTGGCCAAAAGTGCAAGTGACACGTGGGCTTGCTTGTGCGTAAGGCACGCTTCCTGCACAACTCCAATTTAACTCTCTGTTCAATCTTAAGGTTTTGTGCATTTACGCACGACGAGTGAGCGTCGTAGACGCTTGCGCGTCGATTCCTTTTTTTTTCAGATGCAAAATAAAAGTAAATATGTAGAACTGGAAATTAAAACTAACAGAAATAAATTAAAACTAATAAAAGGAGGATCATACCATGGTGTGTTGTCTCCCACCGAACACTTTTAGTTATTGTCCTTAAGATGGACATTTGATGAGCTCCTTGTCATGGTGGCTTGTGCTTGAACTCATCCAGAAATCTCCACCAATATTTGTAATTCCAATAGCCTCCAGGGTCCCAAACTAGGCGCATAAAGCCTTCAAGCACGTTAAAGTAAGTGACAAGGCCCCAAAAGTGTTGGTTGTTGGGATGAATTCCAGGGTCCCAAACCCTGCTTTTGCACCTGTCTTCTTGTTGATCATTATTGTTCCAACTGGGTGGCAAGCAATCTAAATTCTCACTAAGGCATCCAAACAACTTCCTAGACCCATTCAATGTAGCATGCCTCAAACCTTTACAATTCAACCTTGATGGTCCAACCATAATGTGCTTCGGTTGTTGCTTCCAACCATTAAGTCTATCCTTTTTACTCTTAAAGCCACAAATATTCCTAAGTTGATCATCCGTCTCAAGAAAACCATATTCAAGTGGAATGAGAAAGCTAAGTGATGTGAATTTTACCCACCTGAATGTGGTGAAGGACGATGGTGACTTAGGGGGAGGGGTCTCCAATAACTTTGGCAAGGTGATTTCAAGCTCCACTCCCTTGTGTTCTTTCTTGACAACTCCCACCTCATTGGAAGCTTCTTCAATTTTAACCTCTTCCTCTTGGTAGCTTTCTTCCAATTCAAGCTCTTCTTCATTGGTTACCAAGGGCATGGAAGGCTGTGTTTCTTCTTCTTTAATCTCCATCTCTTGATCAACCTCTTCAAAGTCTTCAACCATTATATGCCTTGGAGGTTGTACACCCTCCTCAACATTAAATTCAAACTCCTTAGAAGGAGGCTTTATGACTTGAGGTTCCCATGGAGGTTCCGCATCTCCTAAGTCTTCAACTACTTCCTCTTCAACTATTACGGCTTCCTCCACTTGTTCCAATACAAAGTCACGTTCCTCATTGTCCACTGGAGTTTCTAGTGTCTCCTTCATGCTACGCTCTTTTATTGATTCTCCACATGTAGCCTTGGGAGTACTTTGAGCATCAAAGCACAGAAAGGCTAAATTACCTACTACTCGCTCCAATTGATGAAGGGTTGCATGAAATCGATCCAGTGATTCCTCGAGACGATCCCTTGACTCTTGTACCTCTTGGATAATATAATAAGGATCATATGGCTCATGGATTGATGGATATATGGAAGGTGTATATGGAGATGGTGGTTCTTGGGAGTAATTGGGTTGGAATTGGGGTGGTTCCATATATGGTTCATATGGCTCATAAGGTGGTTGGTATGGTGGATAATGATTAGGGTCATATGGTGGTGTTTGGTGATAAGGGGCTTGTGAGTATGGTGGTTCAAAATTATGTTGAGGAGGGAGTTCATAGGCATATGGTGGTGGTTGTTGATAATCAAAAGGGTGCTTACCATAGCCATTATCTTGGTATGCCTCTTGGAATGGCTCTTGGTCATAGTATATTGGTGGAGGTTGTTGCCAAGAGGGTTGATCAAATCCTTGTGGCTCCTCCCATCTTTGGTTGCCCCATCCATGATGCATATTCTCATTGTAGCCTCCATTCGCTACAACATAATTTGAACCAAACTCATAGCCAAAGCGATGAGAATTCATGGTAACAAGTGAAAATTAAAACAAAAACTAGCAAATAAGCAAAAAGTAAATATTTACAATAACTAATAATAAGGCACACGTTTGCAATTCCCCGGTAACAGCGCCATTTTGATGAACGGATTTTCGTGTGGTCTAGAATTTCACAATTGAAATCACGTTGCTAGTATAGTTTCTAAACCAACAAAGAATCCTTTCATACAAAAATTTGGTTGTCACAAGTAATAAACCCCCTAAAAATAATAACCGAAGTATTCAAACCTCGGGTCATCTCTCAAGGAATTACAGGGAAGTGTACTTATAATTAGTTATAGAAAAGTATATTTTTGAGATTTTGAATGAGAAACAAGGAAAGTATATTGCAAGAATTAAACTAACAACTAGAAAAGTTCATGGCAACGTTCGGTGGTCAAGAATCTCAATCCTTATCACTAACCACAACATGAGAATTGGCAAGGATCAATCCCATTAAATCATCCTGTAACGAGTAAAGGAAAGTCAAATGAGCTATATCAATCCAAGTCCATAAGTCTTAACTCTCCACCAATTTAATTAGTGAGAACTAGAGTCAATGGCTACCAATCATCAATTAATTGGACATCAGTAACTCAAGAGTTCTTAAGTTACCATCCCAAGCCAAGAACATAAAATCATACTCTAACATCCTTCCAAACATTTTATCAAACACTTGGAAGGCATAAAATAAAAGCTTAGAAAAGTAATAGGAGAACAATAAATCTAAACAACCAATTGCAAATAGAAATGAGGACAATTGAAGGAAGAAGCAATAAACATAAAATACCTCAAATTGTATTTATAAGAAATTGAATCTAACACGAAGAGTTCATAAACTAAATTGGGAAAATAAATAAATCAACAAGAGAAGATAAACTAAGATGCTAGAGTGATAGAATGTAGAATAGAAACCAAAATAAAGCAAGATAGAAATCTGAATTGGAGAAGAACTAAACCTAAAAACCTAAAACCTAGAGAGAGGCATCTAAAACCTAAAATTATGAATAATGAGTAGTGTGATTGACTTCTCCCCATTCTGCTCCACTCTGCAGCCTCTAATAAGTGTTTTTGGGCTTGAAATTGGGCCAAAAATGGCCCAGAAATTGCCTCCAGTGATTTCTAATACGTACAGCACGTGACTCCGTCACGCATTCGCGTGCATGACACGTACAAGTCGCTTGTCTGTGCACTATCCATGCGTACGTGTCATGCACGCATACGCGTCGCCTAACAGCAAGGCAACTATGGCAAAATTTATATCATTTTAAAGCCTCGGATGTTAGCTTTCTAACGCAACTAGAACTGCCTCATTTGGACCTCTGTAGCTCAAGTTATGATCGATTGAGTGCGAAGAGGTCAGGGTTGACAACTTAGCAATTCCTTCAACTTCTTGTATTGCTTCCACTTTTGCATGCTTCCTTTCCATCCTCTAAGCCATTCCTGCCCTATAAACCCTAAAATCACATAACACACACATCAACGCATCGAATGGTAATAAGAGAGGATTAAAATTAGTAAATTTAGGGCCAAAGAAGCATGTTTTCAATCATAGCATCAAATTAGGTAGGAAAATGTAAAACATGTGAATTCAATGAATAAGTGTGAGAATAATGGGTAAAATCTACTGAATTGAACACAAGATAAACCGTAAAATAGCGGTTTATCAGATGTATATCCCGATCTTTATCGTGATGAATAGGACGATCTCACAAATTGGTTCTGTTCAACACATTAAGACGAATGTGCCTAACAAACACCCGCATCTACTTGGGTTCGTGTGAGTACCTGGTAGAAAAGCATGAGCTAACAGCTATGGTTATACATCTCTCAGAAAGTTAATCCACGATTTCGTTGGAGACTTCTCGAGACACCAGTTCAGCCGATCTCCGGGGAAATTAAGGCCTCCGTGGTACAGCCTAGATTCCAAAGAAGTAGCGTTCTCTGATCCGAAAGATTTGACCTTGTTTGTGGTGTTTTGACTAGGATCGCTAAGAGAATAGCCTGCTAGAGCTTCACCCTCTGTTGGAATGATTGACAAGGGCCCTGGCATTCATTTTGTAGTAGAGGAGATCAAAGACCACGGACAATGGCTTTGATCACTTACAACCTGCCATAGAAGAAGATCATTCACAAGCAAAGAAGATAATAGTACTAGAGTTAATTTAGAAAGACAAGGCAACTTTGATTCTTGACTCAATTCCCATCATATAATTCCTATTATTTTATCCAAGCATTTATGACATATAATCAATCAACATACAATCAACAAACTTCTGATTCCTCCTGACTAAGACCTGCAAGATAGCCGAAGCTTGCTTCAAGACACAATCCTCGTAGGATCGACCTTGACTCGCTCAGGTATTATTTGGACGACGCAGTGCACTTGTTGGTACTGTTGCTGCACGAAAAGGTGTGGGGTTTTGCGTACACGCGCACCACATGCGGTTGTTGGAGCTGCTCTTCCGCCATTCTGGTCACTGAGTTTGGCACGGATGTCGCCAGAATCAACTGATGGAGCTACCGCTGCTCAGTTCTTGGTTCTTGCTCATTACAGTAAGCTGTTCTTGCCTTAAAACCCTTGCCATTAGCGTTTTGTTATAGTCTATTGTGGTTTTTGTGACGTTAATGTCTCAGGGTCGAAGTTATTGTGACTGCATATGGTGTTTGATGGTTGTCGCTGTTGCGGGCCGAGAAAAAGGGAGGGGGTTTACGCGTTCCATAGCTTTTGGGTTTCAATAATCAAGGTAGGGGTGATTCCTTAAACTTAATTCACTACTAAGAATTGTTTAAGTCGATATTAATAGTGAAAATATATTTTTATGATTTTGCAATTTTTATGAATTGAATTGAGTTGCTTGGAATGAATATAAATGCTAGTTTGAATAGTTTATTGATTGATTGGAAATGTTTAGTTGACTTTTGTACTTGATTTAAGGTTATTATGATGATTGATTGAATTCTGACTGATTCTAATTATTAAGTTGGAAAGTCGATTTGATTAAATACTATGTTAAATGATTTTCTTGGTTTGAGGTTAATTTGATATTGAGAATGAATCTGCATTTGAAACAATATGAGATATTGGGAATGAGTTTTATTGATTTATCGAAAATGATTTTTGATATTGGAACTAGTTTGAGTTATTGGAAATGGTTGAAAAGAGGTTGAGAATGGTTTTGGTTGGGACCCGAAATGGGTGGCAAAGTCCGAGTTTTAGGGGAGATGCTGCTGAAATTTTATAAAATCTGAGGTTTTATTTGAAAAGTTATTTTTGATGATTTGAATTTGGAAAATGATATTATTTAAGTTTTATTTAGTTAAAAAAATAATTATTCTATTTTGAATTTGATTTACCAAGGAAAGATTTATGTTTCAAAATTAAATTATTTAAGAAAGAAACTATGTTTTGAGAAATCGTATTGTTTGGTTTTTGATTTATTAAGAAAAGATTTATGTTTGGGTTTGATTTATTAAGGAAAACTTTATGTTTTGAACGTGATTTGTTAAGAAAAGATTATGTATTGAGTTTTTACTCATTAAAGAAGTCTTTATGTTTTGAGTTTGATTAAAGAACTACATTTTAAGGAATTATGATTCAAGGAGTTTATTAATTTTAAAAAACGAGTTTAATTGTCGTCCTCCCTAAAGTCTCGAGACTCTACCATGAGATTTACTTAATAAATGATTCTTTTTAGTCTTTTGAAAGAGGTTTAAATCTAAAATGGTTTTGAAGTTGGTGTTGGTTTTAAATAAAAATGATTTGAGTTCCGTTTGTTAAGAAGAAGAAAGAAAGGGAAAAGAGAACACGGCACGTGTGATTTATGAAATGATTAAAAGGTCACGAGAGGGTGACAGAAAGTAAGTGGTTAAGGTGCTGATGTGAAAATGTTAAGCCATGGGCTTTATGTGTGAATGATTGTGTGGAGATGCTCGTGTATATGGAATGGCTTCCAGGAGAAAGGGGCACATGATTCAGCTGGAGAATCAGTACCTGCAAGTAATTGCAAAGGTCATGTTCGGCATACTACTACTGGAGAATCAGTGCCTGCAATGGTTTGAGACCTTGCAGAGGTTATGCCACTAGAATTCCTTATCTGACTTGCGAGTCGGATTGCATCGGGTGCATGTCAAAACCGACAAATGAGCTCATTACCTGCGTTAGGGATAGACATGCATCATGTTGCATTTGTGTGCTTCGTTTGGGTGTGCTTAAGTGTTTTAGTTTTCTTGTTTGATGAATTCTGTTTAACTAGTAACTGTTCTGTATATGTGTTTGCCTTGAATTTGATTGTGTTTATGATTGATTTTGTTGAGATTGAGTTTCAATGGTGAATTTGTTTTGATTTAGGCCAGAGGCCTAGATTTGGTTATGTTTGGGCCGGAGGCCATGATTGATTGGATTAGAGATAAGTTTTGATTAAAATGTTATTTTACATGGAATTTTTGAAAGAGAAATATGAATTTTAGATTTGAATAATAAGTTGATAATCACTATGTTTTGAAAATAATTTTAATTACAATATCTTCTTACGACAATTCTTAAACATCCTCTACTGAGAACCCTTTCGAGGACGACGTTCTCACTCCCCTACAGACTTTCTTTTCAGGAAACAGATGAAGACGCTTATGAAGAGTTTTTTATTTAGTTTAACTTATGCGATATGGATGTATTAGTTTAGTTATGATTATTTTTCCCTCGCCATTTATATTATAATTTTGTAAGAGGGATACGAGTTGTATGATTTGTATATATCTAATATGTATAAGTTACTTGAGTAAGAAGTTTTGTTTATGTATATGTTTGTGAATTTTATTGTAAAAGTATTTTTTTTCGGTTTTTTAAATAAAATAGCGACACGATTTCGAGTCAAAGACTCTTATTTTATTATTAAGTACATGAAGTCGTCGTAATACCTCTTGCTATCAGAGTAGCGTAACCGGAATCGTGACATTCTGATAGTGATGGTGTTATAATCTCCACCTAAAATGATAGAAGCTACACCTTTCGGGTCTACTTTAGGGGGGTTTTAAAATTATGTTCCTCCTAGAATGCCTTAAATTATTATGCACCCAAATCAAAATCCATTCATCAAAATACCAAGAAAAAAAAGGTAACTACTTTGGCATTACCATCAAACTTGACTGCAGAAAAAAGGATCAATTTTCGTTACAATGCAATTGTAATAGTAATTTACCGTGGACTCTTGATTCACATCTGATGTGAGAACAACGTGTGCAGTTGCAGGCTTGGATGATTAAACACCCAAGAACGTTGTTGTTGTTCTTATTTGAGGTGCTATTTTAGATTCACCCCAGAACAGAGTTGCTCTGTTTCTTCCAACTTTGTTACTAAGTTGAACTCGATTGGTGGCACTCAGTGTTGCACAAGTTTAATCCATGGCTAAACTCAAAGTCTCAAACTTGGGGCTACTGATGAAAACTAGAAAAGCTAAACCTATTTCATAAATTTTCTAGTTGCAGAGTTATTGGAAATCGACTATAGAACACCTCACAGAAAGCAGAGAAACAGAACCATAACGCCACCGAACACACTACTCGCAAAATTCTAAGGTTCAGGATATGACATTTTCCCATCACTATCTACTTCCATCAGAGTTGCTCCACACTGTTAAGAAAATTTAATAGCCATCATTAACCAGATATAAACTTAAAAATGTTCAACTAAACATTATTTATATAGGAAATCAAATAAAACAAAAACCAATAATCTCCGCATAATTAGACCACAAATATCCAAAAATAAAAAATGTAGCCCTCTTACACCTTCTGATTGAAAATTTTGCAAATTAAAAATATTTTTATAATAATAGAAAAAGCGAAAAAGAAAAGGAAAAGGAGGGGGGAGATTCATAAGCACATTATAGAAGTATACATACCTTCACTAAAATTTGTACGACTCTCTTACAAGCAACTCTATGTAACACCTTCACTATCAGAATATCACGCTTCTGGCTGCGCCACTCTAATAGTTTGGATATTACGACGACTCTAAACATATTTAATACTAAAATAGGATCCTGTTTAAAACTTAAAACCGTATAACCTTTCAAAAACACGTTTTCGTGCAAAACATATATATATACACATACACACACACATGTAGACCAGATACAATACTTTAAAATCATATATATATATATATATATATATATAAAACAATAAGTTACAAATATACATATCACAAATTCCTATCCCTCATACAAAATTGGTAAAGATAAGGGTGAGGGAAAAAATATAACATCTAAAATAATACAAAAGTATCATATAACAAAACTGGAGATAAAGTCTTCATAACTACTTCGTCCATGTCCAGAAAAGGAAAAACCTGTAGGGGAGTGAGAACATCGTCCTCGCTGGTCCTCACTATAGGGTTACCGAATTGCTATAATAAGATACGTAAAATAAAACTATTTTTATAGTACAATGATCATTTCTCGTCTTATGTATCATTCCAAAAACCAAGGGTTCACATTCAAAATTCCAAAAATCCTTTTTAAAGAGAACGTGGTTAATTCCTCAAAATCAAAAACATTTTTCCTTTCTTGTAAAATCTTAAAAGTTTTCTTTAACATTCTAACTATCAGAATGTCACACTTCTGGCTGTGCCACTCTGATAACGTGGATATTACAACGACTCTTATAATATTTAATACTAAAATATGAGTGGTGCACGAAATTGTGATCTCAATGGCGCCAACAACTTGGTACGCACAATTGTAATCTCAACTCCTTTTCACAACTTTGCAAAACTAACCAGCAAGTGCACTGGGTCGTCCAAGTAATAAACCTTACATGAGTAAGGGTCGATCCCACGAAGATTGTCGGCTTGAAGCAAGCTATGGTCATCTTGTAAATCTCAATCAAGCAGATTTAAATGGTTATGGAGTTTTGATAATTAAAAGATAAATAAACATAAAATAAAGATAGAGATACTGATGTAATTCATTGGTGGAAATTTCAGATAAGCATATGAAGATGCGTTATTCGTTCTGAATCTCTGCTTTCCTACTGCCTTTATCCAATCCTTCATACTCCTTTCTATGGCAAGTTGTATGTTGGGTGTCACCATTGTCAATGACTACTTCCCGTCCTCTCATTGAAAATGATCCAGCTACGAGTTACGTAGGGCTAATCATCTGTCGGTTCTCACTTGTGTTGGAATAGTACCAGTGATCCTTTTGCGTCTGTCACTACGCCCAACAGTCATGAGTTTGAAGCTCGTCACAGTCATCCCATCCCAGATCCTACTCGGAATACCACAGATAAGGTTTAGACTTTCCGGAAGACTCTAGCTTATACCACGAAGACTCTGATCTCAAGGAATTGAAGGCTCTGTTGTTAAGAGAAGCAATCAAACGCATGGACCAGGAATCCAAGAGATACACACTCTAATTTTCGTAGGTCAAACAGAGGTGTTTGTCAGGCACGTGTTCATAAGTGAGAATGGTGATGAGTGTCACGGATCATCATATTCATCAGGTTGAAGTGCGAGTGAACATCTTAGAATAAGAATAAGCTAGAATTTAATGGAAAACAGTAGTAATTGCATTAATACTCGAGGAACAGCAGAGCTCCACACCTTAATCTATGGTGTGTAGAAACTCTACCGTTGAAAATACATAATCGATAATGGTGTTCATTGGCTTCGGCCCCAGAGGGGGAACCCGAATGACCAAGACTTAGGTCTAAGGACTAAACTTCCAAAGATAATATAAGGATAATCCAAAGATGTGAGTACAAGAGTAAAAAGTTCTATTTATACTAAACTAGTTACTAGGGTTACAGAAATAAATAAATGATGCAGAAATCCACTTCCGGGACCACTTGGTGTGTGCTTGGGCTGAGCATTGAAACTTTCATGCGTAGAGACTTTTCTTGGAGTTAAAAGCCAGTTTTTATGCTAGTTTGGGCGTTTAACTGCAGCTTCAATCCTGTTTCTGGCATTTAACGCTAGAATATAGCAGGAAGTTAGCGTTTGAACGCCAATTTGCATCGTCAAAACTCGAGAAAAGTATATATTGCTGAAAAGCCCTGGATGTCTAATTTCCAATGCAATTGGTAGCGCGCCATTTGGGCTTCTGTAGCTCTAGAAAATTTATTTTGAGTACAGGGAGGTCAAAATCTAACAGCATCAGCAGTCCTTTTTCAGCCTCTGAATCAGATTTTTGCTCAGGTCCCTCAATTTCAGCCAGAAAAATACCTGAAATCATAGAAAAACACACAAACTCATAGTAAAGTCCAGAATTGTGAAATTTGCTTAAAAACTAATCAAAATAAACTAAAAAGTAGCTACATCCAAATAAAAATTATCTAAAAATAATGCCAAAAAGCGTATAAATTATCCACTCAAAAAACAATGCCAAAAAGCGCATAAATTATCCGCTCATCACAACACCAAACTTAAATTGTTGCTTGTCCACAAGCAACTGAAAATCAAATAGGATAAAAAGAAGAGAACATACAATGAATCTCACAATATCAATGAAACTTTGTCCCAATTAGATGAGCGGGGCTAGTAGCTTTTTGCTTCTAAACAGTTTTGGCATCTCACTTTATCCTTTGAAATTCAGAATGATTGCAATCTATAGGAACTCAGAATTTTGGATAGTGTTATTGATTATCCTAGTTCAGTATGTTGATTCATGAACACAGCTACTTTATGAGTCTTGGCCATCGCCCTAAGCACTTTGTTTTCCAATATTACCACCGGATACATAAATGCCACAGACACATAACTGGGTGAACCTTTTCAGATTGTGACTCAGCTTTACTAAAGTTCCTAGTTAGAGGTGTCTAGAGTTCTTAAGCACACTCTTTTTGCTTTGGATCACAACTTTAACCACTCAGTCTCAAGCTTTTCCTTGGACCTTCATGACACAAGCACATGGTTAGGGACAGCTTGATTTAGCCACTTAGGCCTGGATTTTATTCCTTTAGGCCCTCCTATCCATTAATGCTAAAAGCCTTTGATCCTTTTTATCCTTGCCTTTTGGTTTAAAGAGCTATTAGCTTTTTCTGCTTGCTTTTTCTTTTTCTTTCTCTCTTTTTTGCTACTTTTTTTCTTTTTTTTTTCACTGCTTTTTCTTGCTTCAAGAATCAATTTCATGATTTTCAGATAATCAATAACATTTCTCTTTGTTCATCATTATTTCAAGAGCCAACAATTTTAACATTCATAAACTTCACTATAAAAAATATGCACTGTTCAAGCATTCATTCAGAAAACAAAAAGTATTGCCACCACATAAAAATAATTAAACTAATTTCAAGATAAAATTTGAAATTCAAGTGCTTCTTCTTCTTTTGTAATAAGGCACATTTTTCATTTAAGAGAGGTGAAGTCATTTAAGAGGGGTGAAGGATTCATGGAATTATTCATAGCTTTAAGGCACAGACACTAGACACTAATGATCATGTAATGAATACACACACATAGACAAACATAAAGCATCAAATTTGAAAAATAGAAAAATAAGAACAAGGAAATCAAAGAACGGGTCCACCTTAGTGATGGCGGCTAGTTCTTCCTCTTGAAGGTCCAATGGAATGCCTGAGCTCTTCTATGTCTCTTCCTTGCCTTTGTTGCTCCTCCCTCATAGCTCTTTGATCTTCTTTAATCTCATGGAGAATGATGGAGTGCTCTTGGTGCTCCACTCTTAGTTGGTCCATGTTATAACTCAAGCCTTCTAAAGAGGTGTTGAGTTGCTCCCAATAGTTGTGTGGAGGAAAATGCATCCCTTGAGGCATCTCAGGGATTTCTTGATGAGGAATTTCCTCATACTCTTATTGAGGTCCATGAGTGGGATCTCTTGTTTGCTCCATCCTCTTTTTAGTGATGGTCTAGCCCTCTTCAATGAGGATGTCTCTTTCTATGTCAATCCCAGCCGAATTGCATAGGTGACAAATGAGATGAGAAAAGGCTAACCTTGCCAAAGTGGAAGACTTGTCAGCCACCTTGTAGAGTTCTAGAGGTATGATCTCATGAACTTCCACTTCCTCTCCAATCATGATACTATGGATCATGATAGCCCGATCCACAGTCACTTCAGATCGGTTGCTAGTAGGAATGATGGAGTGTTGGACGAACTCCAACCATCCTCTAGCCACAGGGTTAAGGTCTGGTCTTCTCAATCGAATCGGCTTGTCTCTTGAGTCTCTTTTCCATTGAACTCCTTCCACACATATGTCCATGAGGACTTGGTCCAATCTTTGATCAAAGTTGACCTTTCTAGTGTAGGGGCGTGCATTTTCTTGCATCATTAGCAAGTTGAATGCCAACCTTACATTTTTCAAACTGAAATATAAGTATTTCCCCCGAACCATTGTAAGCCAATTCTTTGGATTCGGGTTCATACTTTGATCATGGTTCCTAGTGATCCATGCATTGGCATAGAACTCTTGAACCAGTAAGATTCTAACTTGTTGAATGGGGTTGGTGAGAACTTCCCAACCTCTTCTTCGGATCTCATGTCGGATCTCGGATACTCATTCTTCTTGAGCATGAAAGGGACCTCAGGGATCACCTTCTTCTTGGCGACAACTTAATAGAAGTGGTCTTGATGGACCTTTGAGATGAATCTCTCCATCTCTCATGACTCGGAGGTGGAAGCTTTTGCCTTCCTTTTCCTCTTTCTAGAGGTTTTTCCGGTCTTAAGTGCCATAAATGGTTATGGAAAAATAAAAAGCAATGCTTTTACCACGCCAAACTTAAAAAGGTTTGCTCGTCCTCGAGCAAAAGAAGAAAGAAAGAAGGGGAAGAAAAAGAAAATGGAGGAGATAGAGGGAGAGATAGGTTCGGCCAAGGGGGTGGGAGAGTGATTATGATGTGTAAAAATGAAGGAGTGAAGAGGTGTATTTATAGGAAAAGAGAAGGAGAGTGGCCAAATGGAATTGGGTGGGTTTGGGTAGAAGTGGTCTTGATGGACCTTTGAGATGAATCTCTCCATCTCTCATGACTCGGAGGTGGAAGCTTTTGCCTTCCTTTTCCTCTTTCTAGAGGTTTTTCCGGTCTTAGGTGCCATAAATGGTTATGGAAAAATAAAAAGCAATGCTTTTACCACGCCAAACTTAAAAAGGTTTGCTCGTCCTCGAGCAAAAGAAGAAAGAAAGAAGGGGAAGAAAAAGAAAATGGAGGAGATAGAGGGAGAGATAGGTTCGGCCAAGGGGGTGGGAGAGTGATTATGATGTGTAAAAATGAAGGAGTGAAGAGGTGTATTTATAGGAAAAGAGAAGGAGAGTGGCCAAATGGAATTGGGTGGGTTTGGGAGGGAAAAGTGTTTGAATTTGAAAAGTAAGGTTGGTGGGATTTTAGGGGAAGAGATATGGAGGTGATTGGTTAAGAGAATATAGGGAGGAAGATAGGATTTGATTGGTGAGTGGTGTTTTGGGTAGAGTGTTATAGAGATGTGTGAGGGGGAGAGAGAGAGATGGGATAGGTGGGGGTCCTGTGGGGTCCACAGATCCTGAGGGGTCAAGGATTTCTCAGCCCTGCTCTATTTAGGCGTGCAAAAATGCCCTTAATGTGTAATCCTGGCGTTTAACGCCAGACTGCTGCTTGTTTCTGGCGTTAAACGCCAGCTTTTATACCTTTCCTGGCGTTTAACGCCAGGTTGGTACCCTGTTCTGGCGTTAAACGCCAGTCTGGTCCCCATTTCTGGCGTTAAACGCCCAGAATGGTGCCAGACTGGGCGTTTAACGCCCATCTTGCTACCCTTACTGGCGTTTAAATGCCAGTAAGTTTTTCCTCCAGGGTGTGCTATTTTTAATGCTGTTTTTTATTTTGCTCTGATTTTTGCAGTTGTTTTTGTGACTCCACATGATCATCAACCTAAACAAAACATAAAATAACATAGATAAATAAAAATTGGGTTGCTTCCCAATAAGCGCTTCTTTAGTGTCAATAGCTTGACAGTGGGCTCTCATGGAGCCTCACAGAAGATCAGAGCATGGTTGTGGCCTCTCAACACCAAACTTAGAGTTTGGTTGTGGCCTCTCAACACCAAATTTAGAGTTTGGTTGTGGCCTCCCAACACCAAACTTAGAATTTGAATGTGGGGGCCTTGTTTGACTCTGTATTGAGAGAAGCTTTTCATGCTTCTTTTCCATGTGTACAGAAGGAGAACCTTGAGTCTTGAATACAAGGTAGTCCTCATTTAATTGAAGGACCAACTCTCCTCTGTCCAAGACGATTGAATTTCCTGTCGGTAAAGAAATACAAAAATATAATCGCGTTGTGAGAAACACTTCTAAACCAACAGAAAATCTTTTCGTACAAACGTTTGGTTGTCACAAGTAACAAACCCAATAAAATTAATAAACTGAAGTATTCAAACCTCGGGTCGTCTTCTCAAGGAATTGCAGGGAAGTGTGATTTATTATTGGTTATGGATTTGAAAGGGTTTTGAACAGGAGAAATAGATTGCAGAAATTAATAAATTAATAACTAATAAAACTCTTGGCAAGGTATAAAAACTGGAAGTCCTATCCCAGTTATCCTTATCAATGGTGATGAGAATTATATTTTTGCTCCCACTAAGTCAACCTCTAACTATGAAGGTCAGTTAAGTGGACAAATTAATTTAACACCTGAAGTCCTAGTCAACTCCTTAATGAAAGACTAGAGTTATTGGAATCTAAATTAATCAGCAAAGATAACAATTATCAATCACGATGAGTTTGACAACTCAAGAGTTACCAATTAATCAACCAAAGCCAAAAGGGAAAAATCTAAAGTATTTATATAATAAATAGAAGAAAGCAATCATGAGTCTGAAATACCTCAAATTAAATTAATAAAGATATCAAATGTAACACGGCAGTTCATAAATTAAGTTGGAAAATAAATAAAAGGAACATTGAACCAGAGATAAAGAAGATCAAAATATTCCTAAATCCTTTAAGAGAAATCCTAATCCTAAGAGAGAGGAGAGAGCCTCTCTCTCTAAAAACTACATCTAAATTATGAAAAGTGTGAGTTATGAATGAATGTATGTTGTATGAAGTATTTTTTTGCCTTCTTTATAAATGGATGGATTCCTCTATTTATAACCATTTAATATGTGTTCTCTGGGCTTAGATCTGGACCAAAAGGAGTCCAAAAGTTACTGGGGCCGACTTCTACAAATTTTGCAGATCGCGCACGTCACACATCCGCGTGGGTCACTCGGTCGTGTCATCTGGAGTGTTGCTCTTCCACGCGGTCGCGTCAGTCATGCGTCCGCGTCAATTGTGTTTTGCAAGTCACGCGTTCGCATCGTTCATGCGTTCGCGTCGATGCTAATTTACGCAAAGCACGCGTTCGCGTTGTCCATGCGGACGCGTCGCTGCCAGTTTCTCCAAAAACTCCAATTTGTGCTTTCCTTCCATTTTTGTATATTTCCTTTCCATCTTTTAAGTCATTCCTGCCCTATAAAACCTGAAAGTACTCAACACACAAATCACGGCATCGAATGGTTATAAAGGATAATTAAATTTGATTATTTTAAAGCATAAGAAGCATGTTTTCTCATATGTCATATCATAAGGAATGAATTGCAAAACCATGCGAATTCATATGAATAAGTTGGTGAAGAGTTGATAAAATCATTCAATTTAAGCACAAGATTTATCATAAAATAGTGGTTTATTAGTCCACATCAATCACAGCTCTAGCTGTGGCAAGGGAGGGTCTACCAAGGATGATGGATTCATCTTCATCCTTCCCAGTGTCTAGGATTATGAAATTAGCAGGGATATAAAGGCCTTCAACCTTTACTAGCACGTCCTCTACTAGTCCATAAGCCTGTTTCATTGATTTGCCTGCCATCTCTAGTGAGATTATTGCAGCTTGTACCTCAAAGATTCCCAGTTTCTCCATTACAGAGAGTGCCGTAAGGTTTATTGTAATAGACCAGATCACCCGTGGTGCACGAAATTGTGATCTCAATGGCGCCAACAACTTGGTACGCACAATTGTAATCTCAACTCTTTTTCACAACTTCGCACAACTAACCAGCAAGTGCACTGGGTCGTCCAAGTAATAAACCTTACGTGAGTAAGGGTCGATCCTACGGAGATTGTCGGATTGAAGCAAGCTATGGTTATCTTGTAAATCTTAGTCAGGATATTAGAAATTATCAGGATTGATTGTGAAAGGTAAAAGAACATGAAATAAGTACTTGTTTTGCAGTAATGGGGAACAGGTAGCTGGCCCACTTGTGCCTCCAAATTTCTAATGGAGGATCTTGTTTCATTCATGAAACTGAGAGTGGCCTTAGATAGATCAGAGATTATATTTGCTAAGCTAGATGGGTTCTACTCAGAATTCTCTGTTTGTTGCTGAAAGGATGATAGAAAAGGCTTGCTATTGCTAAACCTGTTTCTTCCACCATTATTAAAGCCTTTTTGAGGCTTTTGTTGATCCTTCCATGAGAAATTTGGATGATTTCTCCATGAGGGATTATAGGGGTTTCCATAGGCTTCACCCATGTAATTCACCTCTGTCATTGCAGGGTTCTCAGGATCATAAGCTTCTTCTTCAGAAGATGCTTCTTTAGTACTGTTGGAAGCATTTTGCAATCCATTCAGACTCTGAGAAATCATATTGACTTGCTGAGTCAACATTTTGTTCTGAGCCAATAGGCATCCAGAGCATCAATTTCAAGAACTCCCTTCCTCTGAGGCGTCCCATTACTCACAGGATTCCTTTCTGAGGTGTACATGAAGTGGTTATTTGCAACCACTTCAATGAGTTCCTGAGCATCTGCAGGCGTGTTCTTCAGGTTAATAGATCCACCTGCAGAAATAGGTGAATGGATCCACCTGCAGAATGGTCCAATGACATCTTAGACAATTCAGATAGACCATCATAGAATATATTCAGGATGGTCCATTCTGAAAGCATGTCAGAATGACACTTTTTGGTCAGTTGCTTGTATCTTTACCAAGCTTCATAGAGGGATTCACCTTCTTTCTGCCTGAAGGTTTGAACATCCACTCTAAGCTTGCTCAGCTTTTGAGAAGGAAAGAACATGGCTAAGAAAGCCGTGACCAGCTTATCCCAAGAGTTCAGGCTATCTCTAAGTTGAGAGTCCAACCATATTCTAGCTCTGTCTCTTACAGCAAAAGGGAAAAGCATAAGCTTGTAGACCTTGGGATCAACTCTGTTGGTCTTAACAGTATCACAGATTTGCAAGAATTTAGTTAAGAACTGAAAAGGATCTTCTGATGGAAGTCCATGAAACTTACAATTCTGTTGCATCAGAGAAACTAATTGAGGCTTTAGCTCAAAGTTGTTTGCTCCAATGGCAGGGATTGAGATGCTTCTTCCATGGAAGTTGGAATTTGGTGCAGTGAAGTCACCAAGCATCTTCCTTGCATTGTTGTTGTTGGGTGCGGCTGCCATATCCTTTTCCTGTTTGAAAATTTCATTTAGGTCCTCTTCAGAGTACTGTGCTTTAGCTGCTCTTAGCTTCCTCTTCAAGGTCTTTTCAGGTTCAGGATTAGCTTCAACAAGAATGCCTTTTTCCTTGTTCCTGTGCATATGAGAGCGAAGAAAACAAAGAAAGTATAGAATCCTCTATGTCACAGTATAGAGATTCCCTTATGTGAGTAGAAGAGAAGAAGAATAAGAATGACGAAAGAAAGAGAAAAATTTGAACTCAGAGAGAGGGAGAGGGTTTAAATTTTTGATGAGTGGAGGAGAAGTGTTAGTAAATAAATAAAATAAATAGAAGGAGAGGGGGGAGTTTTCGAAAATAATTAAAAGGAAAAGGATAATATTTTTGTTTTTATTTTAACATTTAGTTAGAATTCGAAAATCAAGAGAAGAAATAGAATAAAACTAAAATTTAAAACAATTAGTTAATTAAAAGGAATTTTGAAAAGAGGAAGGTGATTTTTGAAAATTAGAGAGAGAAAAGTAGTTAGGTGGTTTTGAAAAAGATAAGAAATAGTAAAACAAACAAAAAGTTAAGTAGTTAATTTGAAAATCAATTTTGGAAAGATAAGAAGTTAGAAAAGATTTTGAAATTGATTTTGAAAAAGATATGATTTGAAAAAGATATGATTGAAAATATATGATTAAAAAGATATGATTGAAATTTATTTTGAAAAAGTTTTGAAAAAGAAATTTAGAATGATTTGATTTTGAAAATTAAAGTTAATGACTTGACTAACAAGAAACTAAAAGATATGATTCTAGAATTTAAAGGTTGAACCTTTCTTAACAAAAAAGTAACAAACTTGAAATTTTTGAATCAATCACATTAATTGCTAGTAAGTTTTTGAAAATTTGAAATGAAATTTAGAAAAATATTTTGAAAAACAATTTTTTTTAATTTTTGAAAAACATGAAAGAAAAGATGAAAAAGATTTGATTTTGAAAAAGATTTTGAAAAGATAAATTTTTGAAATTGAAATCTTGACTTGACTAACAAGAAACAACTTATTTTTAAAAATTTTTGACTAAGTCAACCCAAAGATTTCGAAATTTATGAGTGAAATAAGGAAAAGATATTTTTTATTATTTTTGAATTTTTAATGAGGAAAGAGAAAAACACAAAAATGACTCAAAACATAAAAATTTTCGATTAAAACAAGTGATGCATGCAAGAACACTATGAATGTCAAGATGAACACCAAGAATACTTTGAAGATCATGATGAACATCAAGAACTTATTTTTGAAAAATTTTCAAAAAAAGAAAAACATGCAAGACACTAAACTAAGAGATTTTTCATGTTTAGACACTAATAATAAAAAAAATGCATATGAAAAACAACAAAAGACACAAAACAAGAAAATATGAAGATCAAACAAGAAGACTTGTCAAGAACAACTTGAAGATTATGAAGAATGCAATGCATGAATTTTTCAAAAAATGCACAAATTTTAAAAAATGCAATTGACACCAAACTTAAAAATTGACACTAGACTCAAACAAGAAACACAAAATATTTTTGATTTTATGATTTTATAAATTTTTTGGATTTTTTGAAAATTATTTTTAGAAAAACGAAAAAGAAGAAAAATTTTGAAAGATTTTGAAAACTTTTTGAAAATAAAATAAAGGTTGAAACAAAAAAAAATTACCTAATCTGAGCAACAAGATGAACCGTCAGTTGTCCAAACTTAAAAAATCCCCGGCAACGGCGCCAAAAACTTGGTGCACGAAATTGTGATCTCAATGGTGCCAACAACTTGGTACACACAATTGTAATCTCAACTCTTTTTCACAACTTCGCACAACTAAACAGCAAGTGCACTGGGTCGTCCAAGTAATAAACCTTACGTGAGAAAGGGTCGATCCCACGGAGATTGTCAACTTGAAGCAAGGTATGGTCATCTTGTAAATCTCAGTTAGGCGGATTCAAATGGTTATGGAGTTTTGATAATTAAAAGATAAATAAAACATAAAATAAGATAGAGATACTTATGTAATTCATTGGTGGGAATTTCAGATAAGCGTATGGAGATGCTTTATCCCTTCTGAATCTCTGCTTTCCTACTGCCTTCATCCAATCCTTCATACTCCTTTCCATGGCAAGCTGTATGTAGGGGGATCACCATTGTCAATAGCTACCGTCCATTCTCTCAGTGAAAATGGTCCAGCTACGGGTTATGTAGGGCTAATCATCTGTCGGTTCTCACTTGTGTTGGAATAGGATCCAGTGATCCTTTTGCGTCTGTCACTATGCCCAACAGTTATGAGTTTGAAGCTCGTCATAGTCATCCCATCCCAGATCCTACTCGGAATACCACAGACAAGGTTTAGACTTTCTGGATCTCAAGAATGCTGCCAATTGATTCTAACTTATACCATGAAGACTCTGATCTCAAGGAATTGAAAGCTCTATTATCAGGAGAGGCAATCAAACGCATAGACCAGGAATCCAAGAGATACACACTCTAGCTTTCGCAGGTAGAACGGAGGTGTTTGTCAGGAACGCGTTCATAAGTGAGAATGGTGATGAGTGTCACGGATCATCACATTCATCAGGTTGAAGTGCGAGTGAACATATTAGAATAAAAATAAGCTTGAATTGAATAGAAAACAATAGTAATTGCATTCATACTCGAGGAACAGCAGAGCTCTACACCTTAGTCTATGGTGTGTAGAAACTCCATCGTTGAAAATACATAAGTGATAATGGTGTTCATTGGCTTCGGCCCCAAAGGGGGAACCAGAATGACCAAGACTTAGGTCTAAGGACTAAACGTCCAAAGATGATCTAAGGATAATCCAAAGATGTGAGTACAATAGTAAAAAGTTATATTTATACTAAACTAGTTACTAGGATTACAGAAATAAGTAAATGATGCAGAAATCTACTTCCGGGCCCACTTGGTGTGTGCTTGGGCTGAGCATTGAAACTTTCATGCGTAGAGACTTTATGCCAGTTTGGGCGTTTAACTGTAGCTTCTATCCTGTTTCTGGCGTTTAACGAGAGAATAGGGCAGGAAGTTGGCATTTGAACGCCAATTTGCGTCATCAAAACTCGAGCAAAGTATGGACTATTATATATTTCTGGAAAGCCCTGGATGTCTACTTTCCAACGCAATTGTGGGCGCACCATTTGGGTTTCTGTAGCTCCAAAAATTATATTTCGAGTGTAGGGAGGTCAGAATCCAACAGCATCAGCAGTCCTTTTTCAGCCTCTGAATCAGATTTTTGCTCAGGTCCCTCAATTTCAGCCAGAAAAATACCTGAAATCACAGAAAAACACAAAAACTCATAGTAAAGTCCAGAAATGTGAATTTTGCTTAAAAACTAATAAAAATATACTAAAAAATAGCTAGATCCTACTAAAAACTATCTAAAAATAATGCCAAAAAGCGTATAAATTATCCGCTCATCAGGCTCAGAGCAAAATGTTGACTCAGCAAGTCAATATGATTTCTCAGAGTCTAAATGGTTTGCAAAATGCATCCAACAGTACTAAAGAAGCATCTTCTGAAGAAGAAGCTTATGATCCTGAGAACCTTGCAATGGCAGAGGTGAATTACATGGGTGAAGCCTATGGAAACACCTATAATCCCTCATGAAGAAATCATCCAAATTTCTCATGGAAGGATTAGAAAAAGCCTCAACAAGGCTTTAATAATGGTGGAAGAAACAGGTTTAGCAATGGTAAGCCTTTTCCATCATCCTCTCAGCAACTGACAGAGAATTCTGAGCAGAGCCCCTCTAGTTTAGCAAACATAGTCTTTGATCTATCTAAGGCTACTCTCAGTTTCATGAATGAAACAAGGTCCTCCGTTAGAAATTTGGAGGCACAAGTAGGCCAGTTGAGTAAAAGAGTCACTGAAAATCCTCCTAGTACTCTCCCAAGCAATACAGAAGAGAATCCAAAAAGAGA
>NC_029780.3:81871746-81876005 GCF_000817695.3 Arachis duranensis | reverse complement strand
TCCTGCTGATTTCATAATCCTAGACACTGGGAAGGATGAAGATGAATCCATCATCTTTGGCAGATCTTTCCTAGCCACAACAAAAACTGTGATTGATGTTGACAGAGTAGAGTTGGTCCTTCAATTGAATGAGGACTACCTTGTATTCAACACTCAAGGTTTTCCTTCTGTACATATGGAGAAGAAGCATGAAAAGCTTTTCCCAATACAGAGTCAAACAAAGCCCCCACTTCAAACTCTAAGTTTGGTGTTGGGAGGCCACATCCAAACTCTAAGTTTGGTGTTGAGAGGCCACAACCAAACTCTAAGTTTGGTGTTGAGAGGCCCCAACCATGCTCTGAACATCTGTGAGGCTCCATGAGAGCCCACTGTCAAGCTGTTGACATTAAAGAAGCGCTTATTGGGAGGTAACCCAATTTTATTTATCTATGTTATTTTATGTTTTCTTTAGGTTGATGATCACGTGGAGTCACAAAAACAACTACAAAAATCAAAGGAAATTCAAAAATAGCATTAAAAATAGCACACCCTGGAGGATAAGCTTACTGGCGTTTAAAAGCCGGTAAGAGTAGCAGAATGGGCATTAAACACCCAGTCTGGCACCATTCTGGGCGTTTAACGCCAGAAATGGGCACCAGACTGGCGTTTAACACAAGAACAGAGCACCAAGTTGGCGTTAAATGCCAGAAACAAGCAACAGTTTGGCGTTAAACGCCAGGAAAGGTATATAAGCTGGTGTTTAACGCCAGAAACAGGTAGCAGTCTGGCGTTAAACGCTAGAATTGCACTCTAAGGGCATTTTTGCACGCCCAAAGGATCCCACCTACCCCACCTCTCTCTCTCCCCCTCACACATCTCTATAACACTCTACCCAAAACACTACTCCCCTATCAAATCCTACTCTCTTCCCTATATTCTCTTCACCAATCACCTCCATCCCTCTTCCCCAAAAACCCCCCCACCTACCTCACTTTCAAATTCAAACATTTTTCCCTCCCAAACCCACCTAATTCCATTCGGCCACTTTCCTTCTCTTTCCTTATAAATACCCCTCTTCACTCCTTCATTTTCACACATCACAAACCCTCTCCTACCCCCTTGGTCGAACCTACCTCTCCCCCATTCTCCTCCATTTTTTTTCTTTTTCCCCTTCTTTCTTTCTTCTTTTGCTCGAGGACGAGCAAACCTTTTAAGTTTGGTGTGGTAAAAGCAACCTTTTAAGTTTGGTGTGGGAAAAAGCTTTGATTTTTGTTTTTCCATAACCATTAATGGCACCTAAGACCGGAGAAACCTCTAGAAAGAGGAAAAGGAAGGCAATTGCTTCCACCTCCGAGTCATGGGAGATGGAGAGATTCATCTCAAAGGCCCATCAAGACTACTTCTAGGAAGTTGTGGCCAAGAAAAAGGTGATCCCCGAGGTCCCCTTCAAGCTCAAAAAGAGCAAATATCCGGAGATCCGATAAGAGATTCGAAGAAAAGGTTGGAAAGTTTTCACCAACCTTATCTAACAAGTCGGAATCTTAATGGTTCAAGAGTTCTATGCTAACGCATGGATCACTAAGAACCATGATCAAAGTGTGAACCCAAACCCAAAGAATTGGTTCACAGTGGTTCGGGGGAAACACTTGGATTTAAGTCCAGAAACTGTGAGGTTGGCATTCAACTTACCAATGATGCATGGAGATCTTCCTCCTTTCATAAGAAGGGTCAACTTTGATCAAAGGTTAGACCAAGTCCTCATAGATATCTGTGTGGAAGGAGCCCAATGGAAGAGAGATTTCAAAGGCAAGCCAGTTCAACTGAGAAGGCTTGACCTCAAACCCATGGCTAGAGGATGGTTAGAGTTCATCCAACGCTCCATCATTCCTACTAGCAACCGATCTGAAGTGACTGTGGATCGGGCTATCATAATCCATAGTATCATGATTGGGGAGGAAGTGGAAGTTCATGAGATCATACCTCTAGAACTCTACAAGGTGGCTGACAAGTCTTCCACTTTGGCAAGGTTAGCCTTTCCTCATCTCATTTGTCACCTATGCAATTCGGCTGGAATTGACATAGAAGGAGACATCCTCATTGAAGAGGACAAGCCCATCACTAAGAAAAGGATGGAGCAAACAAGAGAGCCCACTCATGGACCTCAACAAGAGCATGAGGAAACCCCTCATCAAGAAATCCCTGAGATGCCTCAAAGGATGCATTTTTTTCCACACAACTATTGGGAACAACTCAACACCTCTTTGGAAGGCTTGAGTTACAACATGGACCAACTAAGGGTAGAGCACCAAGAGCACTCCACCATTCTCCATGAGATTAGAGAAGATCAAAGAGCTATGAGGGAGGAGCAACAAAGGCAAGGAAGAGACATAGAGGAGCTCAGGCATTCCATTGGATCATCAAGAGAAAGAACTAGCCGCTATCACTAAGGTGGACCCGTTCTTTGATTTCCTTGTTCTTATTTTTCTGTTTTTCAATTTTGATGCTTTATGTTTGTCTATGTTTATGTTTTCATTACATGATCATTAGTGTCTAGTGTCTATGCCTTAAAGCTATGAATAATTCCATGAATCTTTCACCTCTCTTAAATGAAAAATGTGACTAATTACAAAAGAACAAGAAGTACTTGGATTTCAAATTTTATCTTGACATTAGTTTAATTATTTTGATGTGGGGCAATACTTTTTGTTTTCTGAATGAATGCTTGAACAATGCATATTTTTTAGAGTGAAGTTTATGAATGTTAAAATTGTTGGCTCTTGAAAGAATGATGATCAAAGAGAAATGTTATTGATAATATGAAAAATCATGAAATTGATTCTTGAAGCAAGAAAAAGCAGTGAAAAAGAAAAAAAGTAGCAAAAAAAAGTGGCAAAAAAAAAGAAAGAAAAAGAAAAAGCAAGCAGAAAAAGCCAATAGCCCTTTAAACCAAAAGGCAAGGGTAAAAAGGATCCAAATAGCCCTTAAAATCAAAAGGCAAGGGTAAAAAGGATCCAAGGCTTTGAGCATTAATAGATAGGAGGGCCCAAGAAAATAAAATCTAGGCCTAAGCGGCTAAATCAAGCTGTCCCTAACCATGTGCTTGTGTCATGAAGGTCCAAGTGAAAAGCATGAGACTGAGTGGTTAAAGTCATGATCCAAAGCAAAAAGAGTGTGCTTAAGAACTCTGGACACCTCTAGTTGGGGACTTTAGCAATGCTAAGTCACAATATGAAAAGGTTCACCCAGTTATGTGTCTGTGGCATTTATATATCCGATGGTAATATTGGAAAACAAAGTGCTTAGGGCCACAGCCAAGACTCATAAAGTAGCTGTGTTCAAGAATGAACATACTGAACTAGGAGAATCAATAACACTATCTAGAATTCTGAGTACCTGTAGATGCCAATCATTCTGAATTTCAAAGGATAAAGTGAGATGCCAAAACTATTCAGAAACAAAAAGCTTCTAGCCTTGCTCAGCTAATTGGGACTAAGTTTCATTGATATTGTGAGATTCATTGAATGTTCTCTTCTTTTTATCCTATTTAATTTTCAGTTGCTTGGGGACAAGCAACAATTTAAGTTTGGTGTTGTGATGAGCAGATAATTTATACGCTTTTTGGCATTATTTTTATGTAGTTTTTAGTAGGATCTAGCTACTTTTTAGTATATTTTTGTTAGTTTTTAAGAAAAATTCACATTTTTGGATTTACTATGAGTTTGTGTGTTTTTCTGTGATTTCAGGTATTTTCTGGCTGAAATTGACGGACCTGAGCAAAAATCTGATTAAGATGCTGAAAAAGGACTGCTGATTCTGTTGGATTTTGACCTCCCTGCACTCGAAATATAATTTTTCGAGCTAAAAAAATCCAAATGGCGCACTCTAAATTGCGTTGGAAAGTAGACATCTTGGGCTTTCCAGCAATATATAATAGTCCATACTTTGCTCGCATTTTGATGACGCAAACTGGCGTTCAAACACCAACTTCCTGCCTTATTCTGGCATTAAACGCCAGAAACAAGATAGAAGCTGCAGTTAAACGCCCAAACTGGCATAAAAGCTGGTGTTTAACTCCAAGAAAAGTCTCTACCCACGAAAGCTTCAATGCTCAGCCCAAGCACACACCAAGTGGGCCCGAAAGTGGATTTCTGCATCATTTACTTATTTTTGTAACCCTAGTAACTAGTTTAGTATAAATAAAACTTTTTACTATTGTACTAACATCTTTGGACTTTTGGAACATCTTTGGATCATTTTTAGTCCTTAGACATTGGGGGCTA
>NC_029780.3:81843548-81871670 GCF_000817695.3 Arachis duranensis | reverse complement strand
CGGTGGAGTTTCTACACACCATAGATTAAGGTGTGGAGCTCTGCTGTTCCTCGAGTATTAATGCAAAGTACTATTGTTCTTCTATTCAATTCAAGCTTATTCTTATTCTAAGATATTCACTCGTACTTCAACCTGATGAATGTGATTACCCGTGACACTCATCATCATTCTCACTTATGAATGCGTACCTGACAACCACTTCCGTTCTACCTACGAAAGCTAGAGTGTGTATATCTTGGCCTCCTGGTCTACGATGCATGGTTGCTTCTCCTGACAATAAAGCCTTCCATTCCGTGAGATCAGAGTCTTCGTGGTATAAGCTAGAATCAATTGGCAGCATTCTTGAGATCCGGAAAGTCTAAACCTTGTCTGTGGTATTCTGAGTAGGATCTGGGATGGGATGATTGTGACGAGCTTCAAACTCACGAATGTTGGGCGTAGTGACAGACGCAAAAGGATCAATGGATCCTATTCCAACATGAGTGAGAACCGACAGATGATTAGCCCTACGTAACCCATAGCCGGACCATTTTCACTAAGAGGACGGACGGTAGCCATTGACAACGGTGATCCCCCAACATACAGCTTGACATGGAAAGGAGTATGAATGATTGAATGACGACAGTAGAAAAGCAGAGATTCGGAAGGAATAACGCATCTCCATACGCTTATCTGAAATTCCCACCAATGAATTACATAAGTATCTCTATCTTTACTTTACATTTTATTTATCTTTTAATTTTCAAAACTCTATAACCATTGGAATCCGCTTGACTGAGATTTACAAGACCACCATAGCTTGCTTCAAGCCGACAATCTCCGTGAGATTGACCTTTACTCACGTAAAGTTTATTACTTGGACGACCTAGTGCACTTGCTGGTTAGTTGTGCGAAGTTGTGAAAAAGAGTTGAGATTATAATTGTGCATACCAAGTTGTTGGTGCCATTGAGATCACAATTTCGTGCACCACAAGGCATCGACAAAGACGATAGAAATGGCGAGGAACGGCAAAAAAGGCGCGGTGGTACCAGGATCACGACCTTCTCTCTCAGTTGCAAGCCTTCTCTCTTCGTGGCTCTACTGTCGATGGCGACGTAGCGTGATGGCGGCGCGATGGACGGTGGTGAGGTACGGCGACGTGATGGTGGCGACGAGCTAGAGCATGACCAATGGTGGCGACGACCTAGAGCATGACCAGTGGCGGCTATGGCAGCAGTCTCCCTCTTTCACCGGCGCTCCCTCTCTCTTTCTCGGATCTCCTCTTTTCTCGGTCAGCAACGGCGGTGACTCCCCACGGACGATGATGCAGCACGGCGGCGAGAAGCTCGCACAGTGGTAGGGCGCGGCTGGCCGGCAAGCTCCTCCTTCCTCTCTTCCCTTCTTCTCTGCGGTCCTTTCCCCATTTCCCTTTTCTTTCTTTCTTTCTTTCTTTTTCTGATGTGTGTGTGCATGTGTTTTGTTGGACAAATGGGGGTTGCGGTTGCTATATTTATAAAAATTAAAGTATTAATTTATATAAATATAAATTATTTAGATCAAATCATATAAAATTCTTATTAATCTATAACTACCAACTTTATATTTTAAATATAGAAAATAGCTCAATAATTGTAAAATTATATAATTCTAGGACTTTAAATTGTAAATAGGAAAATAATCCATAATTATGGAGTTTATATAAAAACCTTAATTTATTTTAAATCCAATTAATCAAAACTGCCTTTAATTATTCTCAATAAAATAATTTCTAAAATTTTAGTTTAAAATAGGACTTTTCAAAAGTTCTGGTTCTTACACTCTATATTTTTCAATCTAAGACAAAAACAGATATACAGGAAAAAATAGAATTTCACCATAATCACTTTTGCAATAATTGCACAAAAAAGTAAATTTCACATTTAAGAATTAAAATTCAACCTACTAAGAAATTTACAAATCTAAAATTATCTACATGTAAAGCATAATATGAGCTTATACAGAAATTAAATCATGCCTCATGGGTCATGATTTATGGTTTCTTTTTCAAAGAAGTCCTTACAGCCAGAAAAAAAGACATAGATGAATAGAAATGATAGAAAGAAATAAGTACAAACTGTTGAGGAGTGAAGATCCACTCGGCACCGTGGGTAGAGAGGTCAGAAAATCCGCCATGTCTAATCAGAAAAATGTTGGCCAAATGCTTTAGTATGCACATTTATGATATTAGTAAGCACATTTATAAGGGGAAAAACCATAAATTATGTTAGTGATGGACAAAAAACGTTAATAAAAGAAATAGTAGCTATGATTTTCCCTAAAAATGGCATCTGGGTTCAGGTGTAGCAATAGTTCCTTGATGTACTGATCAAATTGTAGCTATGATTTTCCCTAAGAATTTTAAAATTTGAGAGAATTTTAAATGATATTAAATTTAATTCATCAATTGAACTTGCTTCATTTACAGAGTTCCATTTTACAAAAATTAAACCTAGTAAACATAAATAAGGAGAGAACTATAAAATTGAAAGAACTCATATTCCTTGGAGGCATTTCATCGAACACCTTCATTACACAAAAATATTCCTTCCTCACAATCCCTTCACGCTACATCTTTGAACTATCAATCAAGTAGAAAGTCTAAGGGTTAATACTAGAAGTATTAAGTAAATTGATTTAGCAGATTTGACATTTCAGATAAATATTTTGTTTTTTGATATAAGCACATTACATTCACAGAAACATGAACTAGAAGAGCATAGAATTTCAACAAATAGTGAAGTATCAACTTAGGTCAGAAGCATTACTTATACAAGGCTTATATACTAGTATGAAACAATGATTACTTATACAACTATGAAGCTAAAATGAACTAACAAGCAACATGCAAAATTAAAAAGCAAATTCAAACTAAGAAAGCAACATAAACTCAAAAAATTAGAAGACTCCAAAAATAAAACCGCAACACCCCTCCCAAATTCATCGAAACAGTCAAAAATCCATGCACACCTTATGCTACTAACTTAGTTCACCATTGATATATCATTCTTCTTTGTTCTTTATCATTGAAAATGGAGAGAACAAGTAGGACAGAGTGAGATAGAGATAACAAGCAAGAAAGATTGTGTTGAATGCAGAATCAACAAATTCTAACAAGAGTGTGTTAAACACAGAATCAACAAATCCTAACAAATCTCAAATAAGATTTATTACTAAGAAAACTTCAATTTCAGCTTGATCTGCCAGATTCATTAGGATCAAGCAAGCAAATAGAGCAAAAGTAATAACACCGAGAGAATCATAGGCTTCTAAGTATTCAAACCAAAATTGAAAAAAATAAAGAAAGAAGACCTACCAGCGGCAATAATCTTGTGCGTCTACGTATAAGAACAGCGGTGGTACAAGCAGTAGAGGTGTGGTGTTGCGATAAGAGCAGCAACGGTTGTTGGAAGACCTTGGTGACATAGATCTGAGACAAACAAACGATGACAGCCAGGCGGATCTGAGGCGGATCAGATGGAAATGAAGTCCAAAGAATCTTTTGTGGAGGAGATATATTGACAAGAAATGCACTTACTCTCGATCCCAGAGGGGGAAGAGGAGCCTTCGCTCGATTTTAGAAGCCTTTGGAACTGCGGCAACGATGCCGATGGCGACGAACTTAGAGTTTTGGCGGTAAGTGCTCTCTTCTATGTGATGACATGTCACCATGTCATGTTTTTCTATGCTTTTTCATACAAGAAATTGATGATTTGTGCTTAAATATTGAATGCTTTTGTGCTTAAATAGTATATTTCCTTGATCTTTTATTTTTATAAATCTTGTAGGAAATAAGAAGAAAAAGAAGCAAAGAAGCACAAAATAAGTTAAAAAGGAGAAAAAAGAGCTTTGGGCACACTTTGAAGTTGGAGCACACTTTGGAGCCATAGGTCATGCTTTTAAAAGCGTGGCCCATGACCAAACCAAGGGAAGAAAAGCGTGTCTCACAACAAGGAACAAAAAAAAGGGAAGCAAGGCACAAAGCTAAGTTAACTTAGTTAACTGAGCATCAAAGAAAGCAAGGCAAGAGCATAAAGCTCAGTTCACTAAGTGAGCTTTATCGGGCTTCTTCAAAAATAAATTCAAAGCAAAATATCAAGGAATGAAGCCACCAAGTTTTAAACTTATGACCCAAGGGAAGCAAGGAACGTTCCTTGAAAGGAAAACAAGCAAAAATTGGCCAAAAAGCCTTTCCCAAGGTTCGAACAAGGGACCTCATGCTACAAAGCTTGCAAGGAAAATAAGCCAAAATGAATTAGCAAGGATTCGAAGCTGGGAGCTCGATGGAGAACAAGGGAGGAGCGCTACTCTTTGTGCAAAGAAAATAAGCCAAAATGGCTCTCCCAAGGTTCGAACTCAAGGCATCACACTCCAAGGTGGGGCGCTACTCTCCCCCACTCCCCATACTTTGGCACGCCAAGGAGCAAGTGAGACGCACAAATTGGCATGCCACAAGCAAATAGAGAGCTCGGTTCACTTAATCAACTGAGCCGTTCCCTGGGAGTAGCACCCATGGTCCAAAATTCAATTAAAAATCAAATTGAATTCAATTCTTCATCAATTGAACCAAGGCCAACTAGACCCATCTCTTTTCAAATCCAAAGCAAGCAAAGCCCACATCATCACTCAAAGGCACAAGAACAAGTTAGCTTAGGAATTTATTTTAATTATAATTTTGTTTAGAATTTCATTTTTGATTTTTATTTTCATTTTGTGAAAAGCCTAAATAAGGCATCATTTTCATCTTTGTTAAAGGCTAGCTCCAATAGGGAGTTTTGCACTCTTTAGTTTTTATTTTGCTCTCTTTTTTAGTTTTCATTTCTATTTTCAATCTTGGGTGAAGAATTGAAGGAATTCTATTTCATTCTCCATCTGAGATTTCTCTTTGTTTTGCTTGTCTGCATAATTTCAGTGAATTGTAATTTGAATCAAGGCTCTCTTTACTGCTTCCATCTATATTTCTTCTTCAAATTGTTTCTCTGTTGGATCAAGGAAGGAATTGAGATCTAGACTTGTTTTCTAGTCTCTTTAATTTCCTGAGATCTTTAATTTCTGTTTGCTTCTTCAAGCAATTCTGCTTTCTGTTTAAGATCTGTTGCAAGTTACTCTTCTGCTTGATTGCTCCATACATTCTCTTGTTGAATTTTAATTCCCAGCACCCAAGTCCTTTTACTTTTCATGCAATTTAATTCTTCTGCAATTCTAAGTTCTGATTCACTGCAATTTTGCTTCTCTATTTACATTGCTCCCAATTTACTTTCCTGCAATTTAAGCTTGCTACAAGAGTTTTGAGTTCTGATCTATTACTCTATTTAAATTCCCTGCACTCAATCCCCTTTACATTTAATGCAATTTACATTTCTTGTCATTTAAGATTCTGTCAATTTACATTTCTTGCTCTTTAAGTTTTCTGCCTATTTACATTCTGTCATTTACAATTCTTGTCAAATTACTTTCTGTTGGCTACATTTCATCCAATTTCCCTTAAATGTTAGCTTGACTAAACTAATCACCACTAAAGTTGCTTGATCCATCAATTCCTGTGGGATCGACCTCACTCTAAGTGAGTTATTATTACTTGATGCGACCCGGTACACTTGCCGGTTAGATTTGTGTGTTTGGAAATTCGTTTTCCACAAAAACACCATCACTATCTCTGTTTCACGCACTCTCCTTTTGTTTGTTAATTGGTCAATTGTTATGAAAACAATTATTTTAGTAATAATAATACTAGCCATAGCACTATTACCACTAAAATTTTTTAACTAAAAGTATTTTTATATACTTTTTAATGGAATTAATAATAATTGCCATTATAATATATATTTTTAGTGGTAAATATATAATTTCCATAAAAACACAACTTAAATAAAACAAATAGCAGCCATTAAACTATTGCCACTAAAATTTAGTCGCTAAAACCAATATTTCTTATAGTGATGGTCAATTGATTATTCTAGTTAGATAGTACAAAATAAGTGTTTCAATAGTAAATAGCATGAAAATAGAAAATTTAACAAAAGCGAACTAAAATTGGTTAAGAAAATAAGATGATAAAGATAGTTAAGGTGTCAAAGATATTCACTCTTTAGGAAAACAATCCTTATGTCTATTTATATGAGGTATGCAAAGTGATAACGAAAAAATTCTTCTTTCCATTAATAACTACTGGCAAGGGTATCGGGTCATATCAAGTAATAAAACTCACAAGAGTGAGGTCGATCCCACGAGAATTAAAGAATTAAGCAATCAATAGTTAATTGATTATTCTAGTTAGACAAGCATAATTGGGTGGTGAGCAACATGAAATGTAAATGACATAAAAGTAAATGACAAGAAAAGTACAGTACCAGAATGTAAAGTGCAAGAAAATAAATGACTATAAAGTAAACATCAGAAATAAAGGGAAAATGAACATTGGGATAAAGAGATATTGAATTCTCTGGATCAATTGCTTTCATCTCATCTTCAATCATGCAACTCATTGATCTCTTAGCAATCATGAATGATTGAATTCCAATTCATTGGCAATCCAATCTCTCTCTCTCTTTGAATAATTGCCAATTTCTTGATCTAATTGCTCATGAGGAGAGATGAAGCTTGGTCACTGATTATACCACACACCTTCATAGATCCAAGTATTGGGAGAATTATATATCACTATATCTGACCAACCCCAAACCTACTCCAATGTTAGAAAGATTTCAAGCATGATTCTATGAGTCCTTTTCCGAGGCTCACATAGAATCCAAGTACATTCAATTTTATTCCCATAATAATTGAATGCTTGAATGAAGAACAAAATATTTCAGGTAAATCTAAGAGAGATGAAGAGAAAAAGAAGAATAAAAACAATTTAATCCATTGAAAAATAATAGAGCTCTCTTTCCCAATGGAAAAAGTTAGTAATTCATAAAAAATTTTACAAGTAAGAAAGAAAATAGAGGAGAAGAGAATGGTGGAAGGGAAGGGTCCGAAGACCCACTCCTAGTGGTGTGTGCTCTCTGTGCTTGAATTGATTCCTAATTCTATGAAACTAAGGCCTTTATATAGGCTCTCCTAAATTATAATGAAAGAAAAATTAACTATTCTAGATACTTCTTGTGGCCTTGATTGAGAGGCAATCAGTGAGCTTGCTTGCATGAGGTTTGGGTGGACCTTGAATTAATAATGAAGCTTCAAGGTTCACTTGCATGTGTTGAACGCCCACTTGGGCGGTAGATGTATCGAGCGTGCTTCACATTGGGTGTTGGTGACATGATTTAGGGGTGCTTTGGCAAGTGATGGGCGCTCTCTTGGGCACTGGTTTGCGAGCGTGGAAGCAAGCGCCCTTCAATTTAAGTGCAGATTTTCCTCGTCATGTGTACGCATCGCCCACATGTATGTGTGACCCTTGATTCTGGCGCTCTCCAACGAGCAAGAGAAGCAAGCGTGGAGGGCTTCCGGGAGAGCATTGCGTTGTCTTGCGAGCGTGCACTAGAGCATGGGAGTGAGTGCCGGTCACGCGTACGCGTGACCCTTTGTCAAAGGCGCTCTTTGGCGAGTGTTACAACGAGCGTGGATGGCGAGCGTGCGTCACTGGGCGCTTGTGTGCGAGCTTGGAAGCGAGCGCTGGGTCTTCTTCTCATGCATAGGTGTCACCCATGCGTACACGTGACCCTTTATATTGGCGCTGGTGGGTAAGCATGCTAGAGAGCATGAAAGTGAGTGCCAAGGCCTCCCAAGGCAGCGCTAGTGCTTGCAAGAGAGCGTGACTATGATAGCGCTGGGTGTCTTATTGCTTGTTTCGCCAAGAATGCTTGTTTTGTGCTTTTTTACTTCCTTTTTCCATCATATGCTACAAAATAAATCATATCAAAGAGATGGAAGTAATCTATGACTTAAGCACAAAAATACTCAATGATTAAGCATTATGAACTAATTTTTTATTTGAAGAAGCATAGAAAAACACAACATGATGCCCATGCATCACGAAACCAAACTTAAACTTTGCTTGTCCTCAAGCAAATAAAGAATCATGCAATAGATTTGACAAACCAAGTTGAGAAGAGTATCGATTTTTATGTTCATGGTTGGCTAGTTTCTTATGCATGCTACAATCACAAAAGAGATTCAAATGATTGATGCTTCTATCTAGCTCATTTTATGAAAACTTTTTCTTTATTTTCCTTCCTTGAAACAAGCTTTTCATTCTCTTCTTAGCTTAGCTTTTTGGGTGCTTTGCACCATTTGTTGAAAGCTACGACTCTAAATACTTTGTTTTCAAGTATTACCACTTGATACTTAAGCACCACAAGAATTTAATTAGAGGACTCTTTGAGCTCATTTGTTTATTTTTTTACTCTCTAATCATTGATGCTCAGAGCTTTGAGCTTTCAGGAAGTGCTTTACACTTGATCCTAGCCTTGACTCTAAGTGTTTTGTTTTCAAGCTTTTTGCTTGATACATAAACACCACAAGTACTTGACAAATAAATTGTCATTGGTACTCAGCCCTCAGCTTTCTCATTCTTTCCCTTTTCTTTTCTTACCTTAATTGCATTTGCTTCTTCAAGGTTTTCATGATTTAAAAAATTTCATAAAATGCCCTAGATAAAAAATTCAATTAAACAAATTCAAATGCATTTGAGCAACAATAATCATGTTAGCCTCCAAATACTTATATGCTCATGCTAGCCTCTTCTTTAATTACCATGTTTGTTTATGATCATGATACTTACTTACTTTGACTCACAACATTCAAGATGGTAGTCATAATGTCATAGCAACATGTTAGAATTAAAAAATCAAACTATGCTCATTCACAAGGAATAATCACACATGCATACAAAGAAAATAGAAGACAATCATGCAATTTAAAGTATTGGAAACAAATAAGAGGAAAAGGAACTTTACCACATTTTAGTTCATCTTCATTGTTGTTGTCACTTTCTTCCCATTCTTCCCCCCTTCCACATCAAACTTAGAATGATTTCTTGTACTCAAATAACATATAAAATAGTGGTGATGGGGTTTATGATGGGTCATGAATGTCTTAAACAATGAAATGTGAGTAATGGATGTGGTTAAGCAAGCAAAGTTAAAAATAACAATAAGCACTAAAGAAACAGAGACATGAGGATTGCACTAATAAGTGGTGTTGCATGATACATTGCATAAAAAGATTAAGTGCCACATCAAACTTAGTATGACACTTTTAATTGAAATTGATGCAAGTATCCAGTGAAGAATTGGAAACAAATTGTTGCAAGGCAAGACCAAACTTATTTTATGCAATCTCATATCAATTTATTGGAAGGAAAACAAGGTAAAGAAATAAACTGTTCTATGTTCATAACACAATCACCAAGAGAAAAAAATGTCACGAATAGGGGCTTTTTGGTGAGGCATTAACACAAACAGTTAAGAAGCAATAGAAGATAAGGAAACAAAAGAAATTAAATGAACAAAACAAAAGAAAAAAATATCTAATCTAGGTAATCAACCAACTAGTTGTTTGTTAATCACAATTAATCCTCGACAACGGCGCCAAAAACTTGATAACAAAAAAAATTTCTTCTTTCCGTTAATAACTACGGACAAGTGCACCGGGTCGTATCAAGTAATAAAACTCACAAGAGTGAGGTCGATCCCACAAGGATTAAAGGATTAAGCAATCAATAGTTAATTGATTATTCTAGTTAGACAAGCATAATTGGGTGATGCGCAAAATAAAAAGTAAATGATATAAAAGTAAAGAAAGAAATAAAGTGCAGCAAAGTAACTGACAAGAAAAGTACAGTACGGGAAAGTAAAGTGCAAGAAAATAAATGACTATAAAGTAAACATAAGAAATAAAGGGAAAATGAACATTGGGATAAAGAGATATTGAATTCTCTGGATCAATTGCTTTCATCTCATCTACAATCATGCAACTCAATAATCTCTTGGGAATCATAAATGATTGAATTCTAATTCCTTGGCAATCCAATCTCTTTCTCTCTAAATAATTGCCAATTCCTTGATCTAATTGCTCATGGGAGAGATGAAGCTTGGTTACTGATTATACCACACACCTTTATGGATCCAAGTATTGGGAGAATCGTATGTCACTATATCCGACCAACCCCAAACCTACCCCAACGTGAGAAAGATTTCAAGTATGATTTTATGAGTCCTTTTCCAAGGCTCACATAGAATCCAAGTACATTCATTTTCTTTTCCAAGATGATTGAATGCTTGAATGAAGAACGAAATATTTCAAGTAAATCAAAGAGAGATGAAGAGAAGAAGAAGAATAAAAACAATTTAATACATTTGAAAACAATAGAGCTTTCTTTCCCAATGGAAAGAGTTAGTAATTCATAAAAATATTTACAAGTAAGAAGGAAAATGGAGGAGAAGAGAAGGGTGAAAGGGAGGGGTCCGAAGACCCACTCCCAGTGGAGGGTGCTCTCCGCGCTAGAATTGTTTCCTAATTCTATGAAACTAAGGCCTTTATATAGGATCTCCTAAATTTCAAATTCTAATGAAATTAAAAACGAGTTAGAATGAAATGAAAATTAACTATTCTACATGCTTCTTATGGCCTTGATTGAGTGGCAATTAGTGGGCTTTCTTGCATGAGGTTTGGGTAGACCTTGAATGAATAATGAAGCTTGAGGGTTCACTTGCATAAGTTGAGCGTTCACTTGGGCTTTTGATGTAACGAGCATGCTTTTAATTGGGTGTTGGTTACATGCTCCAGGGGCGCTTTGGCAATTGTTGGGCGCTCTCTTGGGCGCTGGTTTGCGAGCGAGAAATCCAGCGTCCTTCAATTTGAGTGCAGATTTTCCTTGTCACGCGTACGCGTCTCCCATGCGTACGTGTCACCCACGCGCACGCGTGACCCTTGATTCTAGCGCTCTCCAATGAGCATGAGTGAAAGCATGAGGAGCAAGCGTAGAGGGCTTTCAGGAGACCACTGCGTTGTCTTGCGAGCGTGCACTATAACATGGGAGTTAGCGTCGGTCACGTGTACGCATCACCCACACGTACGCATGACCCTTTGTCAAAGGCGCTCTTTGGCGAGCACTGCAACGAGCGTGGAAGGCGAGCGTGGGTCATTGGGCGCTTGTGTGCGAGCTTAGAGGCAAGTGCTGGGTCATTTTGTCAGGCGCACGCGTCGCCCACGCGTACGCGTGACCCTTCTTGCTGGCACTAGTGGGCAAGCGTGCCAGAGAGCGTGAAAGTGAGTGCCAAGGCCTCCCAGGGCAGCGCTGGTGCTTGTAAGAGAGCGTGACTATGAGAGCGCTGGGTGTCTTATTGCTTGTTTTTCCAGGAATGCTTGTTTCGTGCTTTTTTACTTTCTTTTTTCATCATCTGCTACAAAATAAGTCAAATCAAAGAGATGGAAATAATCTATGACTTAGGCACAAAAATACCTAATAATTAAGCATTATGAACAAATTTTTTATATGAAAAAGCATAGAAAAACATAACATGATGCCCATGCATCACAAAGATCAATCACGATGAATCATAAATAATCAAATTCTAATTTCTTGGTAATTTAATTTCTCTTTAACCTAATTAACCGCTAATTTCTTAGTCAATTACTTAAGAAAAAGAGGTGAAGCACACTTTTGACTCAATTTCAAGTAAGAATCAAAAGTAGTCTGTAGGTTGAATTATATGTCACGTATTCAAGCTAGTCCTAAACAATTGAAACTCACAAAGAATCACACACTCTTTGAAACTATTCCTAGTGAAATAAAAAATTAGTGAGAAAGAGTTTTCAAGCTAATTCAAATATTAATTTTTTTCAAAATAATATTTTGAATCCAAGACGAAGTTAGAATGTTTTTCAACAATTCTAAATCTTTAGTGATAAAGAACGAAAACTCAATCATGAAATAAATCAAGGCATAACTCTCATATAAAATAAAACACTTAGATTAATAATTCATAAAAAGATGAACAGAGCTCCTAACCTTAACCAAGGAGATTAGCGGCTCATGCTTCAAAATAAAAAATAGAATATGAAAAATGGCAGAAAGTCTGATGATCCTTTTCAGAGTGTTTCTACAAACATTATATTATTAAACATAAAAACAAAACCTAATCATTAAATTCAAACTTAATTCAAAACAAAATCAAATCAAAGTAAATCTTCCGCATTAAATCCTCAGCTTTATGTCTTCCGATTCAAGGCTTCAGTTATCCAATTCTAGCATTCTTATTGGGCTTGGAGAGTTGCAAAAAGGCTGTGGAGGCTGAGCCTTTGGCGTGTGAAACACTACTACATACTTGACTTTTACTAACATTTAAAAAATGTTACTAAATCATATTAAAATGTTATTTATGTATATTAGTAACATCTTAACAAATGTTAAATATACTCTATGTTACTAAAGAATTTTACTAATATTTTTCTAAAGATTTAATATTTAGTAAAAATGTTACTATAGATTTTCTATAGTAATATTATGAGAAATGTTACAATAGACCTTTCTTAGTAACACTTAAAGAAATGTTACAATAGATATATTTTGTAACACTTAGAAAAATGTTACCATAGATATTTTTGTAACACTTAAAATGTAACACCCTAATATTCAAATCCTTATGCTCGAGTCATAAGTCAATGATATTACGGTGGTACGACTCTCAGGTGGATTTTTAATATATAAATATAGGTAAATTCGAAAGGAATATTAATCGAGAAGCCTGAAAGGAGTAGAAATAAAATCGCGAAGACGTATCACTCACGTTTCGACAACGAAAAGTTAAACCGCAAAGCCGAAAGCGATATACGGACAAGGCATAAAGGAGATAAAGAGATAGATAACAGATAGATATATATAACATAAGTAATAGCCACTAGTCGCGACCCGCGAAGTTTAGGCCGGCTAGGGTACAGTATGAAAGTAGTTGACAACAAGATATCCTAATCTCTCCCAAAGGAAACATGAGAGCCGCTATAGGCAAGTTCCAAAAGAGTTCAATACATAATATAATCTTTTCAAAACAAGGATGGAGAGATTCTAATCAAAACACAAAGCAGAGGAAATAAATATCTTCGCCGTCTCTCAGACGAACCACAGTTCACTTCTGAGCACCTGGACCTGTATCTGAAAAACAAGAGATATATACGGAATGAGAACCCCGGGCCCATGGGTTCCCAGTACGGTAAAAGTGCCAAATAAATACAATGCACTGCAATAAAAACTCACTAAGCATCCTAAACTCCTTTTCACCAAATATCCAGCCTAGATTCTCACTAATCCATAAATAGGCATCTGACGTAAGGGGATGCTAAATCTAGTTCATATTACACATGTTTTCCCAATCCGCTGATTCTCTGTTACACATGTTTCCCAACTCGCTGATTCTTTCACAAATCAAACTTAGAATCATAAGCAAAACCATTACCAGTTGTTCTGCCTCAGCAACTCTATATCAATACATCATACCCTCGCCTGGAGCTAGTGAAATCACATCACTGCGTCTACCCAGGGGGCTCAAAGGATCTCATTCAAAAATCATCATCATTATGCAATCGCATTATCAATTCATCTCATCAAGAACAGCCCCCAACATCCACCAACACCATCATGAGGGATCTCTCAGTTGTACAAACACAAGCAATACAGTCAAGTAATACACAAATAAGGTACAAGTAGAACAAGTAGCATGTAATCAGGTAACATAGTATATATGATATAGAAATCCAATACAAATAGGCAAACCCAAACAATTCAAACATATGCAAATGATGTATGCCTGCCTAAGGTACAAGTAGAACAAGTAGCATGTAATCAGGTAATATAGCATATATGATATAGAAATCCAAAACAAATAGGCAAACCCAAACAATTCAAACATATGCAAATGATGTATGCCTGCCCTATGGCTGATGATATCATCTGTCGGTTATCAAGCCAACCCGACGTGTCCGGTAGCTAACCCGGGCATAGTCTCTCTGTTGCGTATTAATATCATTAGAGGGTATCTGCGCCCTGTCGCCATTAGAGGGTATCTGCGCCCTGTCGCCATTAGAAGGTATCGGTGCCCTGTCACCCTTACAACCAGAGAGAAAACACAAGCATTGACCCGGAGCAAGCGGGACGTACCACAACTCTTGCTACTACCCAGGTAAAACTCGTATCTCAGATAGTGGAAGTGCAATTCACAATTATCAATAATTCAGCATAAACATGCTACTCTCATATAAAATAAAACACTTAGATTAATAATTCATAAAAAGATGAACAGAGCTCCTAACCTTAACCAAGGAGATTAGTGGCTCATGCTTCAAAATAAAAAATAGAATATGAAAAATGGCAGAAAGTCTGATGATCCTTTTCAGAGTGTTTCTAAGAACATTATATTATTAAACATAAAAACAAAACCTAATCATTAAATTCAAACTTAATTCAAAACAAAATCAAATCAAAGTAAATCTTCCGCATTAAATCCTCAGCTTTATGTCTTCCGATTCAAGGCTTCAGTTATCCAATTCTAGCATTCTTATTGGGCTTGGAGAGTTGCAAAAAGGCTGTGGAGGCTGAGCCTTTGGCGTGTGAAACACTACTACATACTTGACTTTTACTAACATTTAAAAAATGTTACTAAATCATATTAAAATGTTATTTATGTATATTAGTAACATCTTAACAAATGTTAAATATACTCTATGTTACTAAAGAATTTTACTAATATTTTTCTAAAGATTTAATATTTAGTAAATGTTACTATAGATTTTCTATAGTAATATTATGAGAAATGTTACAATAGACCTTTCTTAGTAACACTTAAAGAAATGTTACAATAGATATATTTTGTAACACTTAGAAAAATGTTACCATAGATATTTTTGTAACACTTAAAAAATGTTACAATAGATATTTTATGTAACACTTAGAAAAATATTACCATAGATATTTTTTGTAACACTTCCAAAAATGTTACCATAGATATTTTTTATAACACTTAAAAAATGTTACAAAAGATCTTTAATAACATTTTTTTAGTTATATTATACTATTTTTATTTTATATTATACACTATAAATATACTAATAAAATAAAATTTTTATAACCTCTTTCATTAATCAATAATCATTGTACAAGTTTGTTTCGTGATGCAAATAAAATGCGAAAAGAAAAAATACTTATAGTACTTAAACTCTATAATCATTCTATATAAAAAAAAGTGATACAAAGTACATAAAAATCCTTGCACATGTGATATAATGACCATTATCAACATGATGCAGCACAATAGCCATATCCATTGGATTCTGTATGATTGACCGATAATTAGGTGCATCTTCATCAGAGACCAGATAATGAAAGGCATTAAATTGTTTGTCATACAATATCCTACAAGTGATACAAAAACAATATTAAGGCAAAAACCGCATGAATTTAACTTAATATATGACTTTGACAAGTGAAGCCAAAACAAATAGCATACGTTGACATACCAATTGCAAACATCTCTAAGGCACGTTCGCAATCTGCTTCTAACTAAACTTGACAGTTATTTTAAAATATTTTAATTTTTTATTTATTAAATACACTTAAAAGAGCAAAACATTTTTACTTATTTCATGTAATACCCTTAAAACACTCATACCTAAATCCTATTATTACTGAAAAAAGGTAATTGAGAGAACCCTAATATAATGTTAACTTACTCCCAAGGCACATCTCCAACCATAATCAAGTTCCCTTCTCCATCCTCATAAGTTAGCACATGGCACCGCTCTGCTTGTACTGCATCTTACTCGATTCCCCCTGTTCAAAACAAACAAAATAAAACATTATAGCATTGTTGTTTTAATTAGGAAAAAGGGTTAACAAAAAAATGAGATAGAGGCATAGTGATAGAGTTTATTACAGAGTATGGTAGTGTCAAACATTTGTTCAAGAGCTTTAACCAATTCATGATAGCCATCATGAACTAAAGAGTTGAGTATTCTGCTAATTGAAATGCCTTCCATGTACACTTTCACAAAGAACTTGTTATGGTCACTGCAGTCATTTGCCAATTCAGCACCTTGTAAACTACTTGCAAGTGATGATGTTGATGATGATTGGATTTGCCACTACCCCTAACATGTAACAACAACAATTTGAGTAACAAGTTAATTGATTAAGTGATTAATTAAAAAGAAAAATGTGGTATAAGAATGTTGAAATAATAATAAAAACCTTGACTTTTTGGCTTTTCCTGAAGTAAACGAGATTTTTAAAGAACACAAACACAAGAAACATTAAACACAATTTTTTATTGTATCACTTAATTCAAATTGACAGTTATTTTGAAATGGAGATAGTGTTGAAATAAGAAATTTACCGATAAGATTCTCAGATCCACAAGGAACAAGTTCCCCATCTGGTGATATATGTCAGAAATGAATACCTACTAACAAACTATAGTCCATAATTGCCTCCTGTTCTAGAAGCTCACAGTCTCTATCAATTTGACTGGAAAACAAGTATATGTAGATATAATTAGCTTACAGTGAAGAAACAAATTAAAACTGCAAAATGTATTTGGAGTTTTCTATTGTTCCACTTAACAGGCTAGCTTTCCAAGGCAAAATGATAAATTGAGTGCTAAAATCATTAATCACCTGCAGAATTCTTCAAATCGAGACGATTGCAGCTGAAATATAAAGTTTAGATCAAGATCCTTAAGGATAGTTGTTTCACTGAGCTTAGTCTCAAGCTTATTGGTTGTCCGACCAAGCGAAGATCCCTTAAGATCATAGCGTCTATCGGTGTTATATTTAGAACGGAAAAGGTTTCCCATTATGATAAATCAAACCTGGAAAATCAAACATGGTATTATTATGTTCAATTTCTAAAGATTATATCTCTTATTTCATAGTTCTGTTAAACTAGAGAGTTCTGTTATCCTATTAGAATGTGCACTAGTTAATATCAACCACTTTGAAGCTTTAATCAACCTAATAAGTGAAAGAAATAAAGAATGAGGCCTCATTTTTTGGATAAGTTTCTGTTATGCTAACACTCACTATAGGAAATGTACCTTCCTTTGGATATGTCCAGTTAATTTGACACAATGCAAACCATTATACTTTGTCACCATTATATTTTGATAGGTTCGAAAATGAGTGTAGTAGGCAGGAAGCATTCTCAATAGAGCCTGCAAAGAAATCCGGCATAACAATATCAAATAACATCATGCTTTCCTGGCATGTTTTATAAGAAATTAATTGCAAGTGTATTGTGACAAGATTGAACTCACTTTTACTTCAGCTTTCTTCATTGTCTTAATCATGTAGCGGTCGTCATTCGTCAAGTAAAAGAAGCTTCCACTTTTTCCGGGGGAGCAAAGTTCACAAAGAGCTTCATTTCTGCATATGGATAACATGCAATCAGCTGGAACCACCTTGAATAGCTTCCTAAGAGCTCTGAGATTAGAGTGAGATGCACAAGTTAGTATAAATCAAGAGTCTTCATTCCAAAATTACACTTTTGTTGAAGAACTGTGCAATGTGGATAAATAACTTTGTGGCAACAACAAATTAAGAGAGCTGACCTAAAAACTACTGGACAGTAATCCTTCCACTTAAATTCGGCTGATGGATACGGTGGCATGTACTTTGATCCTTCAGGTGGAAATCTTGTCCACACTTTCTCCTTAAATATTTCAACTTAAGGAGTTAAAACAAATTGATGATAAGGGAGCAGGTCTTGCAACAAAGTGCTTATGAAATAACCCAAAGAAAACTAGGCAAGAGTTAAAATAAAGTAACCAAATAGTTCAAAAGTCATACAAATAATCTGATTGATGTACCTTATTCCTAGTTGTAAATTAAGCATGAGCTCATATTGACAAGAGATTGAAGATATGCTAGAAGGACATGATTAGGTGACCACTTTAGACTCTATATTGACAAGGGGTCAACTAGTTTCACAACATGTAATAACATCTTTGCAATATGTATCACAGAAATTACTCCTAGAGTTCCACCCAGTCATAATTCTAAGGTTAGTTGATTACAAATATTACAACAATATACAATAGTGGAGCTTTAATATTCGGTTTCAGTATAAAGAACAGCAAATTCTGTCATGAAGGAGCAGCAACAGTATGAAGGTAAACTAGGTTATACACGCTTACCACATAAGAAACCTAAAGGTGCAAAATATATAGGTTTTCCAAGATATATAACAAAATGAGTGATATGAAGCGATTTCTCTCTGCTAAATTCAACTTGATCAGGATTCAGTACTCATTTAATTGTGAAACTTCAAACTATGTAAAATTAATATGAATCTTCTGGAACAGATTAAAACGTCAATTAATAGGACAAGCGAACAATTAATCAATCAAGCAATTACAATTCACAATCAGAAAGAGAGATAGAGAATCATGATCTTAGCAAGGAAGGGACGTTTGAAGTATTACCAGGATGGAATGGCAAGGGGAATTCAATCCAACAATCAGGTCGCATGGAAATTTCCTTGACGAAACGAACAACCTCCTCCGTCGTACCAAGCACCACGTCGCCGTCGCCGTCGACGTCACTTTGCCATTTGTGGTCGGGCTCCAGCTGCAATAGTTGAGAGGCGAGTTTGGAGATCCCCGTGATGGCTTTGTTGGACGAGAGAAGCGATAGAGAGTTCTTGAAGCTACCGCTGATCTCTTCTAGGTCGTTCCAGATTCCGATGAGAGCCTGCAACGGTGGCGAAGACGAGGAATCACGCACTTGTGGTTTTGATTTACCAATTGTGAGATTGATGAGGCGGAGTAAGGGATCAGAGAAGTGGAACAAGATATGACTGAGGAAGAGCAAGAGGTGGTTTCACTATGAGAGTGAGAGTGAGAACGATTATGAGCAGTTTTTGCAAGGGGATTTCATGGCATAAGTGTTTCGATTTTGAGAGCTATCTGAAAATAGGTAACGATTTTTGTAAGTTATTTAAAAATTTAATGGTATTTACTAATGTTTGAATATGAATGTTACCTAAAAATTAATTTTATGATAATTACTAACATTTATTAAAATGTTAACGGATAAGTGTTATTGAATGTCTATAATGTAGTAGTGAAATGCCAACCCATGGCATGTAGAAACGCCAATATGTGGCATGCAAAACATCACTCCTCTTTGGTCTATAGAGCTTCCTCTTTCTTCGCGTGTGAGACACCCTTGTTCTGGTGTGTGGCACACCCAAATGGGTCCTTGAAGTGATCTTCTGGATATTTGGCCCAACGTGCAACGCCAAGCTTTGGCGTGTGAAATGCCATTTAACAAATCAAGTCCTGGGAGTGTGACATTGGCGTATGACATGCCAATATGTGGTGTTCAAAAACTCCAATATAAAATGCTCCACAACAAGTGTTAAAGGCGTGTGAAGCTTGCACGCCTATCTCTTTTGGTGTTTAAAACACCTACTACTCATGGGGGTCATGCGTACGCATGGGGGCATGTGTACGTATGACCCTTCAATCTTCTAGCTTTTGTGCATACGCATGGGTCCATGTGTACGCACGAATATAATTTTAAAGGTGTTTCCATTCTACACGCTCGCTCTTCCTGATGTGTAAAACACCATGCCATGCACGTCCAAAAATGTCTATTTTACATGGCGTGTGACAGCCCACTTCCTTGGCGTGTTGCATGCCCATTTTTCGCTCAAATTGCCTTGGTTTGGATAATCTAGAAAGTTGGCCCAACATGCAATGCTGTGTCTTGGCGTGTTGCACGCTGGGTCCTTGAAATTGTCTTAGGAAGTGCTTGGAAGTGACAAAGAAAGGTGGCATGTAGAACACCAATGGTATGGCGTATAGAACGCTAATGGTTCCCTAGATGGTGCCCTTTTGTTGTCGAAGGCGTCTGACACGCCAAGGTTTGGGCGTGTTGCACACCCTTGCTTTATGTCACTTCTTTTAGCGTCAAAGAATGGTGAGTTTCACCCACAGTCTCAACATCCACCATAAACTATTATATTCGTTATAATTGAGACCCATTATTCAAATCGATGGGGGAAAACTAATGAGCTCAGATATTAATGAACTCTATCGAAGAGTTATCTATCGGAACAATACTCTTATCGATCTAGTAACAACAAGTAGATCTACGCCAAGCGAATTAGTAATGTGCCAGGAGAAATTGGTACAAGAAGCCGTGGATACGCTTCTGGATAATGGAATCCGCGGGCAACCGATGAGGGATGGTCATAATAAGGTTTACAAATCATTTAAAGCTCTGGAATTTGGCTTTCTAATGCCGTTGAAAGCACATAATTTGGACTCATACAGCTCAAGTTATCATCAATTTATCATGCAGAGGTTAGGGCTGGGCGTGTGGCATGCTAATGGTTGGCGTATGGAATGCCAATGGTCTCGCGCTACTTTTTTCTGCGGCAAAGAATGGTGTTTTGCACCCACAGACTCAACTTTCATCACAGATTGTTATATATCATTAGAAAGATCCGAAAGTTGGCTTTCTAATTCTACTAGAACTACTTCATTTAGACCTCTATAGCTCAAGTTATTCTCATTGGAGTGTGTAGAGGTTAGAGTTGACAATATCCACAAACTCTCTTTGCACTTGTCTTCAATGCTTGATTCCCTTTGCTTACGCTTTGCTTCTCTTTTGCTATCATTCACCTACAATTATGAAGAAATTAAAGCACTCAAAGTACTAATAGAATATCATAATAAAGCATATAGTTATCAAACAAAAGGTTATCAATTTCACCTAAGAACTCTCCAAGAATACTAATAGTTTCATGCAGGAAACCAGAGCTTCAATTAGAAATTTGGAAGTTCAAATGGGTCAGTTAAGTAAGCAAGTAGCTGAGAGGCCCCTCACACCTTCCCCAGTGATACAGTGTCCAACCCAAGAGAAGAATGTAAGGCCATACATCTGAGAAGTTGTAAGGTAGCAAGTACAGAAGCACATATTTCTGAGGAGCCAGTTGAAAAAGAAGCTCCAGAGGAGACAAAGGACAAAAGGAGCACACCCTTAAAAGACATCCGCACAACCTTTTTGAGTTGATGTTGAGCAATATAAAATGAAGTTTCCAATACCCGAGTACAAGCCAAATATTCCAGATCCTCAGCAGCTTCAGAAGGCATCCAAAGACAAGTAATTTTCAAGATTCCTAGAAGTCTTCAGGAAGCTGCAGATCAACATTCCTTTTGAAGAGGCTTTAGAGCAGATTCCTCTCTATGCTAAAATCATGAAGGAACTGTTAACCAATAAGAGGAATTGGAGAGAGAGTGAAACCATGGTGCTCACTAAGGAATGCAATACAATTATCAAGTAAGATCTCCCTGAGAAGATGCAAGATCTGGGAAGCTTTTTAATTCCTTGCACCATTGGAGATATTACTATTCAGAGGGAATTACGTGATCTTGGAGCAAGCATTAATATCATGCCACTTTCTTTAATGAGAAAGCTCCAAATTGATGAGGTAAAACCCACTCGAATCTATCTTCAACTTGCTGATCGTTCAATTAAATTTTCTCTTGGAGTTGTTGGGAATTTACTACTGAAAGTATGACCCTTTATTTTCCTTGAAAGTATGACCCTTTATTTTTCCTATTGATATTGTAGTAATGGATATGGAAGAAGATGTGAATGCTTCCATTATTTTGGAAAAACCTTTTCTAGCTACAAGGAGAGCCCGTATTGATGTGCAAAAGGGTGAAATGACTCTGAGGGTCAATGATAAAGACGTTGTTCTTAATGTACTTGAGGCCTTGCAACATCCTAGTGATCCTGAGGGATTTATGTGAATGATTTAATTGAGCCATTGATTCAAGAGGTTCTTAAAGTGAAAGAGCTTGATAATGTTTTAGAACCCCCTTTAGAGGATGGTTTGCTAGAGATTGATGATCCACCACCACAAAAGGGGAAACCAAACACACATACTATGGAGGAAGGGCCACCCAAGCTTGAGTTGAATCCTTTTCCTCCCTCTCTTAAGTATGCTTTTCTAGGCATGCAGGACTCCTATCCCAGTGATTAATAGCTCCTCTTTGAGTCATGATGAAGAGAAGGCGTTTATATTGGTGCTTAGAAGCCACAAAATAGCTCTTGGGTGTACTATTAATGACTTGAAAGGGATAAATTTGGCTATGTGTATACATAAGATTCTACTTAAGGAGGATGCTAAACTCTTAGTGCAACCACAAAGGCAACTAAATTCAACTACGAAAGAGGTGGTTCAGATAGAGGTCATAAAGCTTTGTGAAGCCCGGATAATTTACCCAATTTCTGACAGTGCATGGGTGAATCCCGTGCAAGTTGTTTCCAAGAAGGGAGGCGTGACAGTGGTCAAGAATGGGAAGAATAAGTTGATTCCTACATGAACTATCACCAGGTGGAATATATGCATTGCTTACAGGAGGCTTAACACTACAACAAGGGAGGACCACTTTTCCTTGCCTTTTATTGATCAGATGCTTGAGAGGTTAGCTGGACATGCATTTTATTATTTTCTATATGGTTATTCTGGATATAATTAGATTGCAGTAGACCCTCAAGATCAGGAGAAGACGGCATTCACTTATCCTTTTGGTGTATTTGCTTATTGGAGGATGACATTTGGATTGTGCAATGCCCCAACAACTTTTCAAAGGTGTATACTTTCCATATTTTCTGACATGGTTGAAAATTTTATTGAGGTATTTATGGATATTTTTTCTGTATTTGGTTATTCTTTTGATTCTTGCCTGAGAAATCTTTTCTTAGTCTTAAAGCGGTGCCAAGAAAGAAACCTTGTTTTGAACTGGGAAAAATGCCATTTTATGGTGATTGAAGATATTGTTCTTGGGTACCGAATTTGAAGAAAACGAATAGAGGTTGATAAAGCTAAGTCACCTACTAATGTAAAGCTTCTTAGGACATGCAGGTTTTTATAGAAGGTTTATAAAAGATTTTTCTAAAATTGCTAAACCTCTGAGCAAACTCTTAGTTGCAGACATTCCTTTTTGCTTTAATGATGATTGTTTTCATGCTTTGGAGACTCTGAAAGCTCATCTTGTCTCTGCACCTATTATAGCTCCTTTTAACTGGGATTTACTATTTGAATTGATGTGTGATGCCAGTGACCATGCTACAGGAGCTGTCTTGGGACAAAGATAAGACAAGCTTGTGCACATCATTTATTATGCTAGCCGTGTGTTAAATGACGCACAAAAGAATTACACAACTACAAAAAAAACTATTATCTATAGTTTTTGCTTTTGATAAGTTTAGGTCCTATTTGATTGGTTTTAGGGTTATTGTTTATACTGAACATGCTGCTCTTAAATACCTTCTAACCAAACAGGATGCTAAACCAAGACTGATCAGGTGGGTGCTCCTTTTTCAGGAGTTTGATATTGAGATTAAAGATAGGAAAGAGTCAGAGAATCAAGTGGCTGACCACCTTTTCAGGATTGATCTTGAAGATGTCATGCAACAACCCACTCTTGTGAATGAGACTTTTTCTGATGAGTAAATCTTTGCTATACAGAAATCCCCATGGTTGGAAGATATTGCAAACTACAAGGCTATAAGGTTCATACCAAAAGAGTATGTGAAACAATAGGTGAAGAAGCTACTCAGTGATACCAAGTATTTCTTTTGGGAGGAGCTCTATCTTTTCAAGAGATGCTCAGATAGTATCATCTGACGATGTATTTCGGATGAGAAGGTACAACAGATTCTTTGGCATTGTCATGGTTTTGAGTATGGTGGCCACTTTAGTGGTGAGACGACAATAACAAAGCTCCTCAAGAGTAGTTTTTATTGGCCGACTCTCTTTAGAGATGCTCAAGATTTTCTAAGGAACTATGACAAGTACCAAAAAACTAGAAATCTTCTCAACCATAATGAGATGCCACAATAGGAAATATTAGAGATTGAATTGTTTGATGTGTGAGGCATTGAAATCTTTTCTGTGTGAAAAATCTCTCTGTAAACGTCAACAAGAGACACTCGTAGTGGGGTGTAGTTGTGATAATTTTGAGTTTTGTCCGAGTTGTATTCTTATTTTTTCTTTGATTCTTCTTTTTATCTCGAGCCGAATATTAGTTGTGTTGTCTCGGGGCTAATTCCCTTAATCGAGTGGTTTTTTCCATGTTAATGTACTTTTCAGCCTGCTCTTGTACTTCTTACAAAGAGGTCGGGTGTCTCTTGGATATGGATTGAGAGAAGGGTCCTTCCCTCAAGCCATTGACCAGTCCTATGATGACTATTTCGGTAGGTAAGCTCTGAATCTCTAGACATGGTTTGTTGAATCTTTTCATATAAACTCGTAGAGATTCTCCAACTTCTTGATTTACCTGTAAGAGACTCGGTGCATGCTTGACCTTATCCTTTTGAATAGAAAATCGAGTGAGAAAGCTTTTTGCCAAATTGTCAAAGCAGGTGACCAATCTACAAGATAAACTATCAAACCACTTCATGACTACCTTTGTTAATGTAGTTAGGAAGGCTTTATAGCGAGTTGCATTTGATGTGTCTGCAAAGTACATGCGGTTTTTGAAATTACTAAAATCATGCCTTGGGTCTGTGGTTCCATCATAAAGATCTATGTCCGGACTTTTAAAATTTCAAGAGACTTCAGCCTGCATGATTTCTTCTATGAATGCATCTTTGCTCGTTAGAGGTGTTTCTTCTCAGTCAGCTTGAATTCTTCTACCTTTGAAGTTGGACTCCAGTTTCGAGAGCTTTTTTTCTAATTCCCTCCGTTGTCGAACTTCTTTCCTCAGGGCTCTTTCAGATTCTCGTTGTCACTCTAACTCCTACTTGAGTTATTTCGACTGACCTTGATATCCATAAACAAGTCCCTTAATGTCCATCAAATTTTCAGGCATTTGATGAGCGGATATTCTGTACGCTTTTTGGCAATATTTTCATATTATTTTAGTTATGTTTTGTTTAAGTTTCATTACATTTTCATAGGTTTTAGTGCAAAATTCACATTTTTGGATTCTACTTTGAGTTGTATTTTCTAACGATTTCAGGTAATTTCTGGCTAAAATTGAGGAGTTTTGGCAAAGTCCGATTCAGAGGCAAGGAAAGCGTAGCGGATGTTGTCAGATTCTGACCTCCATGCACTAAAATAAGAACTTCTGGAGCTACAGAGATCCAAATGACGCACTCTCAATAGAGTTGGAAAGCTAACTTCTATAGCTTTCCAACAATATATAATGGTTCATACTTTTCTTCAAAGGAGTCTGCCCATATTGCACATTGAACACCAAGGAACTACCCCCTTTCTGACGGTTAACGCCCCTATGGAACATAAGCCAGCGTTGAACGCCACATTCCATCCCCATTCCTGGTGTTCAATGCCACCAAGAGGCAAAAGACAGCGCCAATCACCCCCAATGGGCGTTCAACGCCCATTCCGCAAGTTAGACGGCAAGCTTAGCCCAAGTACTCAACCAAAGTGGGCTCAAGAGTGGACTTTCGCAGCTTTAGTCTAGTCTATCATACTTTTGTACTTCTTAGTTATTAGGTTATTATATATAGAACAAAGATCACCACTCTTAGGGATCTTTGCCCCTTTTCACATTTTACTATTACTTTTTGTAAGTTATGAGCAACTAAACCTCCTAAGTTAGGGTTAGGAGCTCTGTTGATTCTAATGGATTATTAATATTACTATTTCTATTTCAATACACGTTTGATTCCCTTCTCTTGTGCATTTTTGGTCTTCATCTCACCAATTTAGGATGAACCGTGACATTCATCCTTATTCTACATGGGTTCCGTGTGAGTCCTGACATAGATAGCATTGAACCACGGCTAGAGAGTGCACTGCGGATTCCAAGAGCGTACCTGCGTGACATTGGATAAGTGACATAAAATCCCATTGACTAAGGGTTACTGAGGTCTCTATGGCTGATGAGCGGATATTTTATACGCTTTTTGGCATCATTTTCATATAGTTTTCAGCATGTTTTGTTTAAGTTACACTATGTTTTCATAGGTTTTAGTGCAAAATTCACATTTTTGGATTCTAATTTCATTTCATGTATTTTTATGCAATTTCAGGTATTTTCTAGCTGAAATTGAGGAGCTGGAGCAAAAGTCTGATTTAGAGACAGAGAAAAAACTTCAGATGCTGTCCGGATCTGACCTCCTAGCACTCGAAAGAGCTTTTCTGGAGCTACAGACATCCAAATAGAGCATTCTCAACAGCTCTAAAAAGGTAAGATCAAGGGATTTCCAGAAATATATAATAGTCTATGCTTTGCTTCAGAATTGAAGGCCCAAAACTAGCATTCAACGCTAGCCTCCTGCCCCATTCTGGCGTCCAACGCCCAAAGGAGAAGAGACTAGCGTCCAACGCCCAGAAAGGACCCCCTAACATGCGTTCAACACCCTAGAGGCCTCTTATCACGTGGATCTTAATCAAGCTCAGCCCAAATACTCACCAATTGGGCCTTAGAAGTGGATTTTTAGCACTAAAAGACTGCTTTACCCTTCTTATGTAATCCTTAGTCACTAGCCTAGTATTTTTTTAAGAACTTTTACACTTTTGAGAAATCTTCCACCACTTTACACGTTTATCATTGTATTTTCTGTCAGTATGAGTTTCTAAACCTCCTAGGTTGAGGGGAAGAGCTCGGCTGAGTTTTATGGATTAATAAAGTGCTACTGTTCTATCTCAATACGTGTTTGATTCTCTATTATATGATGTATATATGTTCTTCATCATTATGAATGCGTTGAACCGGCACAAGGTTATCACATCTACATGGGTTCAGAGCAAGTATTTCATCGGACAATGATGAACCACTAGTTTGATTTACATCTCTTAGTCGGCTAATCCACGACTTCGTTGGGGACATCTCAAAACATCAGTTCAGCCAAGGTACGGGGAGATTAAAGTCTTTGTGGTAGAGGCTAGAACCAAAGGCACGACATTCTCTGATCCGGAATATTTGACCTTGTCTGTGGCATTTTGAGTAGGATCACTAAAGAGAATGAACTGCAGGAGCTTCACCCTCATTCAGACTGGATTCGCACTAACCCTGGGGTTCAGATCTGGAGGAGTATTGGCGATCTCTTAAGAAGGGCATTGATCACATACAGTATGCCATAGAGGACATCATTAACAGTTGAAGAAGACAGTAAGACCGGATTGATCCAGAAGAACAAAGCATCTCCAAGCCTTAACCATCCTCATATCATTGCATTCATCATCAACTGAGTAACGTTTTATTTATTTTTCTTTAATGTGAATTAACAAACAAACAACACTTTTATCCGCCTAACTAAGATCTACAAAATAGCCATAGCTTGCTCCAAATCACAATCCTCATGGGATCGACCCTGACTCACCTCAGGTATTACTTGGATGACCCAGTGAACTTGCTGGTTCAGTTGTGTGAAGTATAATTCCACGCACCAGTGGCATCCAGGCTAGAGTCAGAGAAGCAGCATTCCCTGATTCGGGAGATCCGACCTTGTCTGTGAGTGGATGCTTAGGTCCACCTTTGGCCATAGTGGGAAGCCATGAGTTAACTTGATGAGAGGACATGACTTGCTCGGATATGGTGGACTGTGGTGGACGAAATTGTGATCTTCAAAATTGGTCTCTTTGTATTTGTATGAAATCAAAAATACCCCAAAGAGATCATGGTATGATGAATTGGGATCTTAATAATCCCTGGTAATGGCACCAACAGCTTAGTGTTGTTGTTGGACCAAAAGAGTTACAGGCACTGTTAGAGAAGCTCACAACTCCGTTCAACTTAACCAGCAAGTGTACTGGGTCATCCAAGTAATATCTTATGTGAGTAAGGGTCGATCCCACAGAGATTGTTGGTATGAAGCAAGCTATGGTCACCTTGTAAATCTCAGTTAGGCAGATTAAATAGTTTGTGATGAGTTCGAAAATTAATAATAAACAGAAAATAAAATAGGATAGAAATACTTATGTAAATCAATAGTGGGAATTTCAGATAGGCGTTTGGAGATGTTGTGCTCTTCTTGAATCTTTACTTTCTTATTACATTCATCCAATCCTTCTTACTCCTTTCCATGGCAAGCTGTATGTAGGGCATCACCGTCGTCAATGGCTACTTTTCATCCTCTCGGGAAAATGGTCCTATGCGCTGTCACTGCATGGCTAATCGTCTGGAGGCATC
>NC_029780.3:81839579-81843285 GCF_000817695.3 Arachis duranensis | reverse complement strand
CGGAATCTACTCGGAATACCATAGACAAGGTTTAGACTTTCCGGATTCCCATGAATGCCACCATCTATCTAGCTTATACCACGAAGATTCTGTTGGGGAATCTAAGAGATATGCGCCCAGCCTAAGGTAGAACGGAAGTGGTTGTCAGTCACGCGCGTTCATAGGTGAGAATGATGATGAGTGTCACGTATCATCACATTCATCAAGTTGAAGTGCAACGTATATCTTGGAATAAGAATAAAAGAGAATTGAATAGAAAATAATAGTAATTGTATTGAAACTTGAGGTACAGCAGAGCTCCACACCCTTAATCTATGGTGTGTAGAAACTCCACCGTTGAAAATACATAAGTGAAAGGTTCAGGCATGGCCGAATGGCCAGCCCCCATGGTCTAAGGACTAGGCGTCTAGAGATGATCCTAAGATCTAAAGTGATCAAAAAGATGTCTAATACAATAGTAAATTATCCTATTTATACTAGACTAGCTACTAGGGTTTACATGAGTAAGTAATTGATGCATAAATCCACTTCCAGGGCCCACATGGTGTATGTTTGGGCTGAGCTTAATCTATTCACGAGCTGAGGCTTTTATTGGAGTTGAACGCCAAGTTGTAACGTGTTTTGGGCGTTCAACTCTGGGTCGTGACGTGTTTCTGGTGTTTAACTCCAGACAGCAGCATGTACTTGGCGTTGAGCGCCACTTTACGTCGTCAATTCCCGAATAAAGTATGGACTATTATATATTGCCGGAAAGCTCTGGATGTCTACTTTCGAACGCCGTTGATAGCGCGCCAATTGGAGTTCTGTACTTCCAGAAAATCCATTTTGAGTGCAGAGAGGTCAGATTCCAACAGCATCAGCAGCCTTTTTGTCAACCTTTTTCAGAGTTTTGCTCAAGTCCCTCAATTTCAGCCAGAAATTATCTGAAATCACAAAAAAATACACAAACTCATAGTAAAGTCCAGAAAAGTGAATTTTAACTAAAAACTAATAAAAATATACTAAAAACTAACTAGATCATACTAAAAACATACTAAAAACAAACTAATGAAAACATCCCTAAAAGTAGCTTGAACTTACTAAAAACTACCTAAAAACAATGCCAAAAAGCGTATAAATTATCCGCTCATCAGACTGCTATGGTTTAGAAGAGATTAACTTAATAAGAGGATGATGAATCCATATTTCATGATATTTATTTGCTTTAATTAGGTGAATTTCATTGACTTTTCTTGCATTTATTCATTCAAATAGCATGCTTTTGTGAATTATTTCCTAATTGTGCTTAATTGTGAAAAACATGCTTTTTATGCTTAAAATTGCAAATTTTAATTCACTTTTCTTCCATTCGAAGCCTTGATATATTTGTTTAAGTGAATTAAGGTTTTAAAGGTAAGAATAGCCTGAAGAAGTGGAAGGAAAGCATGCAAAGTGGAAGAATTCAAGAAATGAAGGATTTGCAAAGCTGTCAATCTTGACCTCTTTGCACTAAATTGATCATAGCTTGAGCTATAAAGGTCCAAATGAGGCGGTTTTAGTAGCATTGGAAAGCTATCATCTGGAGCTTCAAAATGATATACAATTTGCTATAGTGGACATAATTCTAAGTGTACGTACACAGACAATATATGCGTATACATGAGTCCGGATTTAGCCAGTGTGCGCACACACACACCTGTGCATACGCACAATTCCTGGCATGTGAATTCATTATTTGCAGCTCATTGGCAGTGATTTTTGGGCTTCCAAAGCCCAATACAACTCATTTCTAAAGCTATTCCAAGCCAAATTGAAGAGGGATGAAGGGGAGAGTAATTAGGTTTGGTTTTGTCATGTTGTAGGTCATATTCTAGAGAGAGAAGCTCCCCTATTCTCTCTAGAAATTAGGGTTATTAGTTTAATTTCCTTGTAATATGTCTTTTAATTCTTGTTTTCATCTAGTTTTTCTACCTTTCTTTGTTCTATTATCTTAATTTTCTTAGTTTATCTTGTTATTTTCTCAATTTCGCCACTTTTATGTATTTGAACCCTTTGTTAATTCTAATTTCATTTAATGCAATTTATGTTTTCATGTTATTATTGCTCTCTTTAATTGTTGAATTTCTTGCATTTGGTAGCTTTAGAATTTACTTTTATTGCAATTTAATATGATATATTTTCATGCACACCAAGTATTTGATAAAATGCATGGCTTAGTTTTTGCTTAGTTTTTCATCACTCTTGGCTTGGAATTGAGGACTTTGGTGACCCTTGAGTTATTGATGTCCATTCTTGATTGATATATTAGGGTAGTTAGTTGATTTGGTTTCTACTAACTCTAAGTCTTCCATTAAGAGAGTTGGCTAGAACTTGTCTATTGAGATCAATTATGCCTATTTGACTTATCCCCGATGTTAGGATTGATTAAGTAGGATTAACTCTTCATAATCATCATATGTTTGTGGTCAATGGCTAGGATAGGTAACCTTAACTCTCAATCCTTGCCAAGAGGTTTCTTAGCATTTAAATTCCACTTTTCCTTGATTAATTGCTTGAGTTTAATTCCTTGCATGCATCTTTAATTTCTTGCAATTTACATTTCTCACTTATTTCAACCAAAACCCCCAATTCCCTCAGAGCCAACAATTGGACACTTAATTGCAATTTCTAGGGAGAACGACCCGAGATTTAAAACTCCCAATTATTTTGTGTTGATTGTGACATCTTTATTTAAACTTTGATTGATGGTCAATTGTTGTGTTTGGACTATACTTGCAATGCCAATTCTATTTTGAGAAAAATTCCTAACCCACTTTAGGCCATCATCAAGTTTTTGGCACCGTTGTTGGGGATTGCAATGGTGTTACATCGTTGGTTATTGTTAATATCTGTATATGTGAATAGTTTATTTTTGATTGGTTGCTTGATTTTTTACTTGTAAATATATCTCTTGGTTGTTAGATTGCTTTAATAAATTTTTGTTTTAAAATACATATGTGAATAGTTAGCAATTTTATTTTAATTTGTCTTTTTGACTTAAATTGCATGTTTAAAATTTTTAATTAGTTTTTGGATGGTTGAAATAGTTTTGATAGATTCTTGTTTGTGCATATTAAAAGTGTTTTGAATAGTCCATGATTTTGATTTGGAAAATAAAATTTTGGGTCATTTTAAAGCTTAATGTGAATAGTTGCATATTTTTGTTATTTCTTGTTTATATAAATTTTGGAATGTTGGGTGAATTTCTGTTATATATAAAAAAATCTTCTGTGCGTACGCACACTTTCATACTATCCCTCTATCCAGAGCACTTGCACACCCAGTGCGTGTGCATATTAACTCTGAAGTATGCCTATCACGCGTACGCTTGGCGTTCCATTTTCAGCATACGACGCGTATGCCTACCAGACGCGAACGCGTCACTTCCAATTTTTCGCTAGTCCAGCGTACGCACCTCCGTGTGCGTATGCTTCCCCAAATCAACCCCCTCTGCTGGGAGCTCCCGTAAAGCTATGTGCATCCACAACCCCCTAGGTGACACTTCCTGTGACTCCTCAGTACCCCTTTTCTCCTTCCCCAACGTTCGTCCCTATCCTCTCTTTCTCTGTTTCAACGCCCACCACCACCACTATCCACCAACGAACCAACCGCCACCGCTCACTACCACTGGCGACCACCCAGCTACAACCCTTTCTCTATTCTTCTTCCTCTCCTCTTTTCTCTTTCC
>NC_029780.3:81825847-81839533 GCF_000817695.3 Arachis duranensis | reverse complement strand
CTGACCCATGACCGAACCATTTTAGCCACAACCCCCTCCCTTCACGCCTGTAGCAGCGTCAGCCATCGTGCAACCATCGGCACCCGCGACAGCCCCCGAGCTCACCTCTAGCTCACGTCCAGCCTCGTTCTTCTTCGCCTCCTATCCGAACCCTAGAGTCGCCACCTATGGGCCAGAATCCCTCTGCTTCTATTTTCCCTTCTCTTGTCCCTTCCCTTTCTCTGTTCTGTTTCTGCCTTTCCAGGTTCCATTCTCTTTTCTATTTTCAATTATGTTTTCAATTCTATTTTCTATTCCCTTTTCTGTTTTCTGTTAGCTTAGTTTAATTTTTATTGATTTAGTTAGTTAGGAATACATGTTAGTTGCTTAGATTGTTAAAGAATTTGGACTGGATAGTGGATTTAGGTTTTTTCTTGATTGTTGCTGCTATTCGGGAATGACTAATTTTATATTTATAATTGGTTTTTGTGTTGCTGGTTGATCTACCCTTGTGCTAAATTAGTTTTTTTGATGCTGTTGCCTGGCTATTCATTGTCGCTTTGTTCTTGTTGAGTGTTATGGACTGAGTTCTTGTTCCAATTTGCACTTCTCTGTTGGATTCCAATGTGAGTAATTGCTTGAATACATACTATTTCCTCCTGGAATGATCATTGAATTCAATGCCATGAATGTTGGTTGAGTCCATTAATTTTTTTTATTCGTTGTGCTGTTTGGTGCTGTATCTTATGCCATTACCTATTCCATGCTGCTTGCTGTAGTTTGGTTTGGTTTAAATTGCTTGATAACATTTTCTTGTTATGTGGTTGGCCTATTTACTTAGTTCATGTGAACTCATACATGGTTTTTGTGTTTTTAATTATTAATGAATTCATATGGAATCTGAATTGATTGATTTAAATTGAAAAATAGGCCAATTTACTGCTAAAAAATGCTGCAGGATTTTTCCTAACCTTATTTTATTAAGTGACATTATTTTATTTGGTGCAACAAGATTCTAATTGACGTATTTCTGTGTCAATAGACCTTAGTTTCTAAAAAGGTTTTGGAAATTTCCTCAAGGACTCCCTTGCAAGTTTTGGTCAATGGTTTAACTTCCTTGCTTGTTTTAAATTGTATATTATTCTTGAGCTTTGGATGAGTTTTGAATGAATTTCCCAATTGGCCATAAACTAGGATTTCTCTTAATTGGTGCCTCTTTTGTATGCTCTCACAAGGTTGAATATTTCTTTTTACCTATGTGGCTAATTTGATTCACTTTCTCCATGCCTAAATTGCCTTAAGTCACATAGTGCACAAACTTTTCAAATCATATGTCAACCTTATGACTTTCATGCTTCCTTATGATTTGGTGTTTGAATTTCATTTATATGCATTTTTTATTAAAGTATTAACTTGCCAACACCAAATTGCTTCAACTTAAGCCAATTTCCTTGTGATTGATATTTACTTGATTATGTGCTCTACACATACATGTGCATCACTTGTTTTGGCATCTTGAATTTTTTGAGAAGTGAATAAAAACTTGTTTGTTTTGAAATTTTTGAAACTTTTTGGAATTAAGGAACTTATGACTATGCACCTAACTTTTGATTTTTCTTCGATTTCTTTAACTTACTTTTTCTATCTTTTCCCATAACTTTTAACCTTTGTTTTCTTTTGCAACTAACTTTTTCTTTTTCTTCACCTAACTTTTAACTTTTCTTTTCTTTTTTCAACTAACTATTTTCTTTTTCTTCACTTAACTCTTAACCTTTTATCTTTGATAAACAAGCAAGTCAAGTGGTTGTTATGTGTTTGATTGATTGGAAGTTGGTGCACGAATTCTCACACTTCGTACAACTGAACTAGCAAGTGCACTGGGTCATCCAAGTAATACCTGAGGTGAGTCAGGTCGATCCCACGAGGATTGTGGTTTGAAGAAAGCTATGGTTATCTTGTAGATCTTACTCAGGCGCATAAAAAATTTTAAAGAAAAGACACAAGAAGACACCAAACTTTAAGATTGACACAAGACTCAAATGAAAGACACTATTTTTGAAAATTTTTTGAAAGGGACTCAAAGAAATTTGAAAATTCAACAAGAACAAAAACAAAAGACTAAAAAAAATAAAGATTAAATAAAGGAAAGAAAAGGTTTTTGAAAAATTTTTGATAAAGAAAACAAGAAACAGGTAAGACTCAAAGTAAGAAACTCAAAAGGAGATACATAGCCAAAAACAGAAAAGGTCTTGAAAGATTTTTTGAAAGGTTTTTTTGATTTTTCAAAAAAAAAGAAAGAAGAAAATAAAAAAAGACTTTAACCAAATTTAAGACAATACCTAATCTAAGCAACAAGATAATCCATTAGTTGTACAAACTCGAATAATTCTCAACAACGGTGCCAAAAACATGGTGCAGAAATTCCCACACTTCGTACAACTGAACCAGCAATTGCACTGGGTCATCCAAGTAATACCTTAGATGAGTCAGGGTCGATCCCACGAGGATTGTGGTTTGAAGCAAGCTGTGGTTATCTTGTAGATCTTAGTCAGGTAAGATAGAAGAGTTGCTGGATTTGTTTAAACGCATAAAAAGAAAATAAAGGGAACTTAACTAGGTTGATATGTTGCAATGATAAGAAGATGGTTAAGGCTTGGAGATGCTTTATTCTTCTAGATTAATCCAGTCATATTGTCTTCTTCAACTGTGAATGATTTCTTCTTTGGTAGGCTGTATGTGATAATCGCCGGTTGAGAGGTCGCCAATGCTCCTCCATATCTGAACACCAGGGTTAGTGTGGATCCATTCTAATTGAGGGTGAAGCTTCTGCAGTCCATTACCCTTAGTGATCCTACTCAAAACGCCACAGACAAGGTCGAATCTTCCAGATCAAAGAATGCTGTGCCTTTGGATTCTAGCCTCTACCATAAAGTTTCTAATCTCTGATGCACCACTATTTCGTGGTACATTTTGCGCTCAATTTAGGTGGATTTTATCCACTTTTCCCACATTTATTCAATGAAATGGCATGGTTTCATGATTTCTTCCTAAATTATGCTTAAGTGTGAAAACATGCTTTTTAGTCCTTTAATTAGCTAAATTTAATTCACCTTTGATTCCACTAGATGCCTTGATGTGTTTGTTAGTGATTTTAGGATGAAAAGACTAGGAATGGATCAAAGGAGTGAAGAGAAAAGCATGCAAAGTGTAGAATCATGGAAAATCAAGGATTTGGGATACACTCATCACGCGCACACGCATCAGACGCGGAAGCGTGGAAAGTGAAGTCGCATGGAGACGCGTACGCGTACACGGTGCGTACGCGTGGATGGAAAATTGCCTAGCAACGCATACACGTGACCCATGCGTACGTGTCGAGGCTTGCATGTGACCTCATTAAAGTGAAAGCGCTGGGGGAGATTTTGGGGCATCCCAGGCCCAAATCCAACTCACTTCTGATGCTATTAAACCCAAGGATTGAAGGGGAATCAAGGGGGATTACACATTAGCACATAGTTTAGTTTAGTTAGAGTTTAAGTTTAGTTTTAGAGTTAGTTTCTAGAGAGAGAAACTCTCTCTTCTCTCTAGAATTAGGATTAGGATTAGGTTTATTTCTTCTCTTATATCTATGTTTAATTCATACTTTGATCTACTTTTCCTCTTCGATTCCTTGTTCTTCTACCTCTCCTTTCTCTAGTTAGCATTTAATTATCGTAATTATTTACTTTGTTGTTGATACAATCTTGTTCCTTTTATTTTCTTTTAATGCAATTTGAGGTAATTCATGTTAATTGTGCTCTCTTTGATTATGGTTGTTGATTGCTCATATTAGGAATTGTTAGATTTTATATTTCTTTGCAATGTTATATTGCTTTCATTTTATGCCTTTCAAGTGTTTGATGAAATGCTTGGAAGGATGTTAGAGTAGACTTTTGGTGTTCTTGGCTTGGGATGGTAGCTTAGAAATTGTTGAGTTACTAATGTCCAAGTGATTGATAATTGATAGCCATTGACTCTAGCTTCCATTAATTCAATTAGTGAGTAGCTAGGACTTATGGACTTGGATTGATATAGCTCATTTGACTTTCCTTCACTTGTTAAAGGATGAATTAATGGGATTAATCCTTGCAATTATCATGTTGTGGTTAGTGATAGGGACAGAGCCCCTTGACCACTAACCTTTGCCAAGACCTTTTTATCATTTGAATTCCTTTGCAATTTACATTTCTTGTTCCTTACTAAAAACCCCAAAATATACATCTCGTAACAAATAGCAAGAACACTTCCCTGTAATTCCTTTGAGAGACGACCCGAGGTTTGAATACTTCGATTATTATTTTTAGGGGTTTGTACTTGTGACAAACAATTTTTTGTATGAAAGGATTTTAGTTGGTTTAGAAACTATACTTGCAATGAGAATTTATTGTGAAATTCTTTACCATCAAAAGTCTTGTTCATCAATCTCCCCATACCTCAGCTGAACTGGTGTCTCGAGAATTCCCCAACGAAGTCGTGGATTAGCCATCTAAGAGATTTATAATCAAGCTAGTGGTTCAATACTTTCCAGTTATGTAGTCACACGAACCCAGGAAGAACACAGATGATTGTCAAGCACGCGGTCATAGAATGAAGAACGAAAATACATCTTACAATAGAGAATCAAACACGAATTGAGAAAGAACAGTGGTACTTTATTAATCCATAAAACTCAGCAGAGCTCCTCCCTTCAACCTAGGAGGTTTAGAAACTCATACTGATAGAAAATACAATGTGAAATTTGAAATATGCTAGAAGAGATTGAATGTCTCAAAAGAATAAAATTTCTCAAATAAATACTAGATTAATGACTAAGGATTACATAAAAAGGGTATAACAGTCTTTTAGTGATAAAATCCACTTCCGGGGCCCACTTGGTGAGTGTTTGGGCTGAGCTTGATGGAAAACCACGTGCTAGGAGGTTTCTAGGCTCTTGAACGCTGATTAGGGGGTCCTTTATGGGTGTTGGACGCTGATCTCTTCTCCTTTGGGCGCTGGACGCCAGCATAGGGTAGGAGGTTGGCGTTGAACGCCAGTTTTAGGCCTTCAATTCTGAAGTAAAGTATAGACTATTACATATTTATGGAAAGCTCTGGATGGTAGCTTTTCATAGCCATTGAAAAAGCTCCATTTGGATGTCTTTAGCTCTATAAAAGCTATTTCAAGTGCAAGGAGGTCAAATCCGTACAGCATCTACAGTGCTTTCTCTGCCTCTGAATCAGACTTTTCCTTCAGCTCCTCAATTTCAGCCAGAAAATACCTGAAATTACATAAAAATACACAAACTCAAAGTAGAATCCAAAAATGTGAATTTTGCACTAAAACCTATAAAAACTTAGTAAAACTTAATAAAACATACTAAAAATTAAACTATATGAAAATGATGGCAAAAAGCGTATAAAATATCCGCACATCAGAAGTTCTTGCCATTTACTTTCACATTGGTTTTCATGCATGCTTTCGTTCAATCATATATTTCTGTTCACTTCATATATATGCTATTTTGAGATTCAGTTATCTGCTTCTGTTCACTTGAGGAGGATCATCCTCTCCGGTGACAACGACATTCCACCTGAGCCAGACACTCCATTCGAACATTTTGAGGAGGTAGCCCGAGACCCACTAGCAGACGGAGGAGCCGATGATAGCGACGATTCTTTCCACTCCGCTTGATCTGAGCACCGAGGATGGTGCTACATCTTAAGTGTGCGGAGGTTGTCCATCTTCAGCAAGCACATTTTAGGTGAAAATTTTATTTCTGAACACTTTTAGTTTAGTTTCTTTTTATGCTTTTTAGTTGCTTTGTATATATTTTATCCTTTTTGAAAACCTTTTTATTTAGTTTATTACTTTTTTACTTAGCTTAGTGCACTTTTTAATTTTATTTGTACATAACCTAGTATTATATTATAGTGATGCATATCTTTACATTTTGCCTTTGATTTTGGCATTTCCATATGCTTTTTATTTTTTTTATTTTAGCTATGATTGTGATTTGGGATGATGTGATGCTTACACCTAGTTTGATTTCCTATACACTTGCTATTTTAGTTTGATTGAAATTAGGAATTAAACTTAGGATTTTTTACATCTTTCATCCAATCACATTATATACATATATAAATTAAGTGTTAGTTAATTAATGAAATTTCCAAGAAGCTTATTTTTTGTATATAGGGCATTGAAAATTCAAATTGAATTGAGTTGAAATTCTTTGAAAATTTCATGACATTGTGGAATATACTTTTTGAGTTAGAGAACATACAACCTGTGACTTTTTAGGCCTTATTGTGTGGTTACATCATTTGACTACTTATTTCATTCTTGTGTGTTGCTCTTCTCTATGATTGCAATATTTGTTTTGTTTAATTCTATATATCCATTATTTAATATATTTTTATGCATTATGTGATTGAAGTCATCATTTCTTTATAGCTCCCTTAACCCAAATAACCTACCATTTTGTTTACCTTTGTTTGCCACTTTGAGCCTTTTTAATTTCCCTTTTTGTTTTTGATTGAGCACACTACTAGCTATAAGCAGATAAACAATGAATGTCACTAATTTGAATCTTTCAATAGCTTAAGTTAGTGAGTGTGTGTGTCAATTAAGTGTGGGAAATATTTGGGAACATTGGTAGATAAAAATGTGTTTTATTCTTGTAAAAAAATTTGGAAATTTAGGGTACATGCTCATGTAATATTATAGAAACCATATGCATTGATATGTTGGTATCTTTATATTATGTTCTTGGGAAAAAAAGAGAAAAAAAAAAGAAAAAAAGAAAAAAAGAAAGAAAAGAAATAATAAAATGGGGGCAAAATTACCCTAATGAAAAAAATCAATAATAATCGATGCATATGTGATTGAATTTGATGCATGAGTGTGTGTATATGTAAAAGCGAGATTTTGGGTAGCTAAGTTTGGCATTAGAATTGTATGGGTTATGTACGTGTTAGGTGATAACTTAGGTTAATCAAAGATTCAAATGCAAGTTTACTTAGCCATATATATATCCTTACCTTTATCCTTAACCCCATTACAACCCTCTAAAGACCTCATGATTTTTGCATATGTACATTAAATACCTGTTGATTGGTTAGATGAAGAACAAACTTTAGAAAGCATGATTAGAGGAGAATTGAGTGGATTGACCCTAAACACTTGAGCGACTAGAGTGCATATACATATCCGATAAGGGTATAATTATTCAAGTCCATATTTCCACCTTTGATTATTGCTTATCTTGCAAGTTTGGTTAAATTCTTTTATATGACTCAATTCAATTGTGAATAGGATTTGTTTATAATTGCTTTAGCCCTTGATTGTGTATAGATGTTTTTTTTTTGGAAATTGATTTATTTGGACTAATTAAATACATATAAATAGTTAGATAGTATAAGGTATAATAGTTACATATATATAGGTAGATTGCATATAGATAGTTACATTGAATAATTGTTAATTCCCCTTCTTGTCTTCCTTTGGTATAGCATGAGGACATGCCATTGTTTAAGTGTGGGGATGTGATGACTCCATATTTCATGGTATTTATTAGCTTTAATTAGGTGATTTGATTGACTTTTTCTTGTATTTATTCATTGAAATAGAATGCTTTTGTGAATTCTTTCCTAATTATGCTTAATTGTGAAAAATATACTTTTTATGCTTAAAATTGCCAATTTTAATTCACTTTTCTCCCATTCGATGCCTTGATATATTTTTTTGAATGAATTAAGGTTTTAAAGGTAAGAATGGCTTGAAGAAGTGGAAGGAAAGCATGCAAAGTGGAAGAATTCAAGAAATGAAGGATTTGCAAAGCTGTCAATCTTGACCTCTTCGCACTAAATTGATCATAACTTGAGCTATAGAGGTCCAAATGAGGCGGTTCTAACGGCATTGGAAAGCTAACATCTGGGGTTTCAAAATGATGTACAATATACTATAGTGGATATAAGTCTAAGTGTCCCTACACACACAATGTGTGCGTACGCATGAGTCAGAATTTAGCCAATGTGCGTACGCACAAGTCCTGGTACGTGACTTCATTAATTGCAACTCCCTGGAAGCAATTTTTGGGCTTCTAGAGCCTAATCCAACTCATTTCTGAAGCTATTTCAAGCTAAATTGAAGAGGGATGAAGGGACGTGCTAGTAGTTTGGTTTTGTCATGTTGTAGGTCATATTTTAGAGAGAGAAGCTCCCCGTTCTCTCTAGAAATTAGGGTTATTAGTTTAATTTCCTTGTAATTTGTCTTTTTAATTCTTGTTTTCATCTAGTTTCTTCTACATTTCTTTGTTCTATTATCTTAATTTTTTTATTTTATCTTGTTATTTTCTCAATTTTGCCACTTTTATGTATTTGAACCCGTTGTTAATTTTAATTTCATTTAGTGCAATTTATGTTTTCATGTTATTATTGCTCTCTTTAATTGTTGGATTTTAATTTCTTGCATTTGGTAGCTTTAGAATTTATTTTTATTGCAATTTAATATGATTTTATTTTGATGGACACCAAGTGTTTGATAAAATGCTTGGCTTAGTTTTTGCCTAGTTTTTCATCACTCTTGGCTTGGAATTGAGGACTTTGGTGACCCTTGAGTAATTGATATCCATTCTTGATTGATATATTAAGGTAGTTAGTTGATTTGGTTTCCACTAACTCTAAGTCTTCCATTAAGAGAGTTGGCTAGGACTTGTGGATTGAGATCAATTACGCCTATTTGACTTATCCTCGATGTTAGGGTTGACTAAGTAGGATTAACTCTTCATAATCATCATATGTTTGTGGTCAATGGCTAGGATAGGTAACCTTAACTCTCAATCCTTGACAAGAGGTTTCTTAGCATTTAAATTTCCCTTTTCCTTAATTAATTGCTTGAGTTTAATTCTTTGCATGCTTTTTTTATCTTCTTGCTATTTACATTTCTTGCCTCTTGTCATTAAATCCTCCGTACTTCATAGCCAATAATTGAGCACTCTATTGTAATTCCTAGGGAGAACTACCTGGGAATTAAAACTCCCGGTTTATATTTGTTTTGAATTGTGCAAACCTTTGAATTAAACTTTGATTGAGTGTCGAATGTTGGTTCGGAACTATACTTGCAACGGAATTATTTTGTTTTGTTTTGAGAAATATTCCTAACCCACTATTACCTCTCCATCAGAGGATATGAATTAATCACTTACGGCTGCCATTGAAAGAATCATTCATTATTAAAGTAGACAGTAAGAAAAGTTAATCCGGAAAGAATACGCATCTCTGAAGCCTTAAGTTTATCCTTATCACTGTCTTCACATCAATCGAGTATTTCATTATTTACTATTTTTATTTATGCTTTCAACAAACAACCAAATTTTCTAATTGCCTGACTAAAATTACAAGATAGCCATTGCTTGCTCAATCTGACAATCTCTGCGGGATTCGACCCTCACGCACCTGAAGTATTACTTGGATGACCCGGTGCCCTTGCCGATTCAATTGTGCGGAGTTCAATTTCATGCACCAAGTTTTTGGCGCCGTTGCCGGGGATTGTTCAAGGTTGATAAACTACCGGACTATCTTGTTGCTTAGATTTGGTATTCTTTAAGGTTTAATTGCTCTCTTTGTTTGTGTCTTTTGTTTTCATTTTCAAAATTTTTTTTCAAAACCTTTTCTTTTCTTTAGTAATCTTTGTCTTTTGTTTGAGTCTTGTGTCAGTTTTTAAATTTGGTGTATCGTCTGTTTTCATATTTTTTTTAATTTTTGAAAATTGTTCTTGAGTGTTCTTCATTGTGTTCGACTTGTTCTTGGTAATCTTTCTTGTTTGATTTTAAAAATTTTAAGTTTGGTGTCTTTTAGTTGTTTTTTCTTTTAATTTTTGAAAATTAGTGTCATTTGATGTTAAACTTTTAAGTTTGGTGTCTCTTAGTTGTTTTTCTCTTTCTTTTAAATTCAAAAATCCAAAAAAAATATTTATTTTATCTTTATTCAAATTTTCGAAAATCTTGCTATCTTTTCTTATCTTGATTTAAAAATCTTAAGTTTGGTGTTTTCTTGTTAGTGAAGTTTTGATTCTAATTTCAAATCTTATCTTTTCAAATCTTTTTCAAATCTTTATCATATTTTTCTACTTTAAATCTTTCCTATCTTATTTTCTTCAAAATTTTAAATTTTAATTTCTTATCGTTGTAAATCTTTACAAAGAATTTGATTTTCAAAATCTTTAAATTTTAAATCCTATCTTTCTAAATCTTTTTAAAATTTTATCTTATCTTTTTAAATTTAAAACTTTCAAATTTCAAATCTTTACTTTCTTTTAAATTTGAATCTTTGTTTGACTCTTTCTTTCTTCTATTTTCGAAAATTACTTTAAGAATCACTTTTAATTTTCAATTTCTTTTAATTAATTAGTTGTGTTGACTTTTAATTTATTTGTATTTTTGAAAACCAATTAAATAAATAAATAAAATAAAACAAAAATATTTAAATTTTTATTTTCTTTTCTCTTCTTCTAAAGATTCGAATTCCATCTCTTTTTCTACCTCTATTCTTCTTATCTTCACCTCATTGGAAGTGCTCTATACTTTAACATAGAGACACCCACCTTCCCATTTCCTCATTTCTTGACTGTGTACAGGAACAAGAAGAGCTCACTATGGACCCAATTGGGAATGAATAGTTCAGAAGAACCTTGGGGTCCTATACGGCCCTCACGCCTGACTTCTATGGAAGAAGCATAAGTATACCCCCTATTTGAGCAAGCAATTTTGAGCAAAACCCTTAGCTGATTACTCTGGTGCAATAAAACTATCAATACATGCACTTCTGATGAGCGGATAATTTATACACTTTTTGGCATTGTTTTTACATAGTTTTTAGTATGTTTTAGTTACTTTTTATAATATTTTTATTAGTTTTTATGCAAAAATCATATTTCTGGACTTTACTATGAGTTTGTGTGTTTTTCTATAATTTCAGGTAATTTTTGGTTGAAATTGAGGGACCTGAGCAAAAATCTGATTCAGAGGTTGAGAACGGACTGCAGATGCTGTTGGATTCTGACCCTCCTGCACTAGAAGTGGATTTTCTAGAGCTACAGAAACCCAATTGGCGCGCTCTCAATTGCGTTGGAAAGTAGACATCTTGGGATTTCCAGTAATTTATAATAGTTCATACTTTGTCCGAGATTTGATAGCCCAAACTGGCGTCCAAACGCCGGTCAGAGACCATTTTCTGGCGTAAAACGCCAGAACTGGCACCAAAACTGGCGTTTAACTCCAGGAATAGCACAAGCACGTGAAAGCTAGGAAGCTCAGCCCAAACACTCACCAAGTGGGCCCCGAAAGTGGATGTCTGCACTCTCTGCATCTGGTTACTCATTCTCTGTAAACCTAGGTCACTAGTCTAGTATAAAAACTACTTTTAGAGATTTATTTTGCAACTTATGACATTTTTACATTCCTTATTGTACCTTTGACGGCATGAGTCTCTAAACCCCATGGTTGGGGGTGAGGAGCTCTGTTGTGTCTCGATGAATTAATGCAATTACTACTATTTTCTATTCAATCGCGCTTGCTTCTGTTCTAAGATATTCACTCGTACTTCAATATGATGAATGTGATGATCCGTGACAATCATCATCATTCTCAAACTTATGAACATGTGCTTGACAACCACTTCCGTTCTATCTGAGCTCTACGTAGTCATTGTGCGACAGCTTGAGTGCGTTGATAAACCACTATTTTATGGTTTATATTGTGTTTAATTGAGTGGTTTTTATCAAATTCTTGCCCACTTATTCATATGATTTGCATGATATTACAATTCCTTCCTAGTTTAGTTCTATGATTCAAAACTTGCTTCCTAGAGATCTCTTAATTACGTATTTGAATTCCCCTTTATCGTAGTGGATATGTTTTCACTGAGAGGACGGATGGTTGCCATTGACAACGGTGATCCACCAACATAAAGCTTGCCATAGAAGGAGCCAGGCGTGTTTGAAGAAGAAGGCAGTAGGAAAGCAGAAACTCAGAGGGTAGAGCATCTCCGAAACCTCAACATGTTCTCCGTTACTGCATAACAAGTATTATTTATTTCATGTTCTTTTACTTTTTACAAATAAAAATAAGAATAATTATTGATATCCTGACTAAGAGTTACAAGATAACCATAGATTGCTTCAAACTGACAATCTCTGTGGGATCGACCCTTACTCACGTAAGGTATTACTTGGACGACCCAGTGCACTTGCTGGTTAGTGGCACCGGAGTTGTGAAAAGTGTAAATCACAATTCCGTGCACCAAGTTTTTGGCACCATTGCCAGGGATTGTTCGAGTTTGGACAAGTGCCGGTTTATCTTGTTACTTAGATTAGGAAAAATTTATCTTTTTGGTTTAGAGTCACTAGAATTGCATCTTCTATTTTCCTTTCAAAACTTTTTCAAAAACAATTTTTCTTTGATTAAATTTTGTGTCAAACCTTTAAGTTTGGTGTTCTTTTTTTTATGTTCTTGAGTTCTTTGAGTCTTTGAATTTTGTTCTTCGTGTTCTTGTGAATCTTCAAGGTCTTCTTGAGTCTTATATGTGTTTTGATATTAAAAATTTTGTTCTTGGTGTTTTGATCTTTTTTATGGTGTTCCATGGTGTTTCCCTCCAAAAATTTTTCAAAAAAAAAAAAACAAGGGTGTTAGATCTAAAAATTTTAAGTCTTGTGTCTTTTGTATGTTTTTCTCTTTCCTCATTAAATTCAAAAAAAAATATCTTTTCCTTTAATTTCTCACAATTTTTGAATTTCTTAGATTGATTTAGTCAAAATTTTAAAATTTGGTTGTTTCTTGTTAGTCAAGTCAAAATTTCAATTTTAAAAATCTATCTTTTTAAATCTTTTTCAAAACAAATTCTTTTTCAATTTTCTTTTTTTATCTATTCGAAAATCTTTTATAAAATTTTTCAAAATCTTTTTCTTTCTTTTTATAATTTTCGAATTAGTGGTGTTATTTTATTAATTTGATTGAAAAATTTTAAGTTTGGTGTTTTCTTATTAAGAAAGCTTCAATCTTTAATTATTAGTTAAATCTTTCTCTTTTTAAACTATATCTTTTTCTTATCATATCTATCTTTTACAAATCATATCTTATATCTTATCTTTTTCCTAATTTCGAAAATTACCCACCCCCTCCCTATATATTGAATTCGGCGCCCCTCTCCTCATCACCATCAAACACTTGCTCTCCTCCTATCCCTCTTCTTTCTCCTCTTTTGCTTGAGGACAAGCAAAGCTCTAAGTTTGGTGTGTTTATCCGTGATCACAAAAACATACCCACTAAAGATCATGGCTCCTAAAGGAAAACAACCCAACCCAAGAGGCAAGAAAGAGAACACTCCAAAGCCACTTTGGAATCAAGGGAAGTTCTTAACTAAAGAACATTCAGACCATTACTACAAGATAATGAGTCACAGATCAGTGATCCCGGAAGTCAGATTTGATCTGAAAGAAGATGAATATCCGGAGATCCAAGAGCAAATTCGAAACAGGAATTGGGAAATTCTGGCCAACCCTGAAACGAAAGTGGGAAGGAACATGGTTCAGGAGTTCTATGCTAATCTATGGCAGACAGACAGGCAAAGAATAATTGGAGCTGCTCTCTTTGACCATCGAACCATAGTCAGAGGAAAGATCATTCATACCAAT
>NC_029780.3:81810918-81822399 GCF_000817695.3 Arachis duranensis | reverse complement strand
CTATAATTGGACTGGGCAGTGTCTAAAGTCTTAGACGCATAGGAAATAATAAAAGAATCCTTACCTTCACGCTGAGCCAGCGCTGCTCCTACTGCATGGTTGGAAGCATCGCACATGATTTCAAACGGCTGGCTCCAGTCAGGTCCTCTCACAATTGGAGCTTGAGTCAGGGCAGTCTTCAGCTTATCAAATGCTTGTTTGCAATCCTCGCTGAACTCGAACTCGATATCTTTCTGTAGTAACTTGGATAGGGGAAGTGCTACTTTACTAAAGTCCTTAATGAATCTTCGGTAAAAACCTTCATGGCCAAGGAACGAACGAACTTCCCTCACAGATGAGGGGTAAGGCAAACTAGAAATAACATCCACCTTTGCTGCGTAAGGTAGACTAGAAATAACATTCACCTTTGCTGGGTCTACCGAAATGCCAGTATTAGATACCACATGTCCTAATACAATCCCTTGTTTTACCATAAAGTGGCATTTTTCGAAATTCAATACAAGGTTTGTATTAATACATCTATCTAATACTCTCGATAATCCATCTAAGCAAAGGGTAAAAGAATCACCATAAATGCTAAAATCGTCCATAAAAATTTCCATACAGTCCTCAGTAAGATCAGAGAAAAGACTCATCATGCACCTTTGGAAAGTAGCTGGTGCATTGCACAAGCCAAAGGGCATTCTCTTATAAGCATAAGTCCCAAAAGGACATGTAAAAGTAGTATTTTCCTGATCCTCAGGAGCTATATGAATCTTGAAAGAACCTGTGTAACCATCTAGAAAGCAATAATGTGATTTACCTGACAGGCGATCCAGCATTTGATCAATGAATGGAAGTGGGTAGTCATCCTTACGGGTAGCTTGGTTGAGATGCCTGTAATCAATGCAGACTCTCCAAGCATTCTGAACTCTAGTTGCTATGAGCTCTCCATGCTCATTTTTTACTGTAGTGACTCCAGACTTCTTGGGTACCACTTGTACTGGGCTTACCCATTCACTGTCTGAAATGGGATATATGATACCGGCCTCCAATAGTCTGGTCACTTCCTTTTTGACAACTTCCAAGATGGTGGGATTCAATCTTCTTTGGGGTTGACAGACAGGTCTTGCTCCCTCTTCTAAAAATATTCTGTCTGCCAAGCTCCACCCGATTGCCTTCTTATGCTTCCTCAGTACATCAAGTAGCTGCTCTTCTTGTTGAGAAGTCAGTTCTCTTGCAATAATAACCGGAAGCTTCTGCTCATCCTCAAGATAGGCATATTTGAGGTATGGATGGAGAGGTTTCAATTCTAACTTTTGATCATGGGCAGGCTCTGGATTATCTGGAGCTTGTGAAAATGGCGAAGTGTCCTCACTGTCAGTTAAGAGGGTCCCCACACTTGGACCTTGTCCAGTGTGCCTCTCTTCAAACTCTTCTTTTTGAACTTCAGCCACACTTTTGTCTATGACATCACACTGGAAGATAGAACGATCTTCTGGGGGATTGTCAATGACTCCATTCAGATTGAAGATCACTATGCGGCCATCTATTTCAAAGGAGTATGTTCCTGAAAAAGCATCCAACTTGAATTTTGATGTCTTCAGGAATGGTCTTCCAAGTAGGATTGATGATGGCTTATCTGAATCATTATGGGGCATCTCCAAGATATAAAAATCAGTGGGAAATGTAAGCCCTTTAATGTTCACCAAAACATCTTCAGCAACTCCAGCCACTGTAATAATGCTTTTATCTACTAACACAAAATGAGTTGCCGACCTTTTTAAGGGGGGAAGCCTCAAAACATCATATATGGACAAAGGCATTATACTGACACATGCTCCTAAATCACACATGCAATCATAAATTACTACACCATCAATAGTACAACTAACTATGCAAGGACCTAGATCACTGCATTTTTCAGGTAATCCTCCCATTAAAGCAGATATAGAACTACCTAAAGGAATAGTTTCTAGATCATTAATTTTGTCTTTATGGATACATAAGTCTTTTAGAAACTTTGCATATTTAGGTACTTGCTGAATAACATCAAAAAGGGGAACAATTACCTCGACCTTTTTGAAGATCTCAACCATTTTAGGATCAGGTTCCAGCTGCTTCCTGGGCTTCCTTGCAAGCTGTGGAAATGGAATAGAAATGGTGGTTTCTTTGGTGCCTGCGCTTTTTGGTACTTCCTCTTGTGGTTGAGCTATCTCTTCTTCAGCTATGTCCTGAATATCCTCTTCCTCTTCAACATCTTCAATTTCCACCACCTCTTCAGCTGAGGCGTATTCTGGTGAGCTTGGTTCCTCCTGATTTCTCTCCTGCAGTGTGGTTCCAGACCTCAGGGTGATGGCATTAATGCCTCCTTTTGGATTGGGTAATGGTTGAGAGGGAATTCCAGTGGTGCTTGAAGGTTGGTTACTGGAATTTGGTGCTGAGCCAAGCTGTGTCATAAAAGCTTGCAGAGTAGAGGTGAGACCATTCAGACTGGCGTTAATACTAGATGGTACTTTCTATGGCCAGTTGTCTCTTCTCAAAAGCTTGTAATAAATCTTCATTAGAAGATACAGAAGAATGAGTAAATTGAGAGGTCTACTGCTAATTGTTCGGTGGTCCTTGGTTTTGGCTCAGGTGAGGTGCTCTGTAAGGTTGATTTTATTGCCTGTTATTGTTATTATTCCACCTCTGATTTCCCTGATTATCTCTGTCTCCTTTGTTATTGTTGTCCCTCCAATTCTGGTTTGAATTGTCCTACCATCCATGGTTATTATTTCCACTTTGATTGTACCCTTGGTTGTGGCGGTCACAGAAGTTGTGAGTGGATGCCACCATGTTGTCTTCTTGTTGGAGCTGCGGGCATTCATCAGTGTAATGACTGTAATCAGCACAGATTCTGCAAATTCTTTGTGGGACTAGCTGTTGGTTTTGCTGCGGTTGAGGAGGTTGAGCTTGCTGAGCTTGTTGATTCAACTGCATTTGCTTTAGCAAGTTGGTCATTTCACAGATGCTTTGAGTTAGAGCAACAGTCTCCCTGCTAGAGGATACTTCTGCAACAGCTTTTGAACGGCCTTGCTTCTGTCTGTGGTTCCTAGTAGATTCAGCTAAATCACTGATCAATTGCCAAGCTTCATCAGTGGTCTTGTACTTCTTCATAGACCCATTGCTGGCACTTTCCAATGTGGTCTTATCTTGGGGCCTCATACCCTGTGTGATATAGCTGAGCAGCACGATCTTGTCAATCATGCGGTGGGGGCATGCTTCCAGAAGGTTATTGAAGCGCTCCTAGTATTCAAAAAGAGTCTCATTGTCATCCTGAACAATGGTAGAGATATCCTTCCTCAGTTTATCAGTAACTTCAGATGGAAAGAATTTCTCTAGAAACTCCTTTCTAAGTGTATCCCAGTTGGATACATTTGCTAGAGGTTGAGTGTAGTACCACTCTCTTGCTTTTCCTTCAAGAGAAAACAGAAAATCTTTCAGCAGAATTGCAGTTTCATCAGTCGGAAAAGCTTTTAGCAGAATTGCAGTTTCATCAGTGCCATCACGCCTGACAGTAGAACAGGCTACCTGGAAATCTCTCAAGTGCTTGATAGGCTCTTGAGCAGGTAGGCCATGAAACTTGGGCATCAAATTTAGCAGTGCGGTCTTTATTTCAAAATCTGTAGCTACCGTTGGATGATGCGCCTGAAACGGTTGCATTGTAAAATCAGGGGCTCCTTCCTCCTGGATGGTAACTCTCCTAGCTGCCATGTTTTCTGCACGCAAAACAACCGAATCAGTAGAATGGGGGCTGGTTTCTTCCTCAGACTCACTTTCAAATCCGCCCTCATAGCGGATTAACCTGTGCTGTTCTTGCCTTATTTGTGAAATTGTTCTTTCAATTTCAGGATCGAATATTAACAAGCACAGATCAGGAAGTGAACGTGTCATTTGACGGAAGAAACATGCAGCTCATAGTAGCAAAATTAAATAAAAATGCAAATAAATAAATTCTAATTAATAAAATTAGCACTCTATTGCAACTCCCCGGCAACGGCGCCAAAAATGCAACGGTGCCATGGGAAGCAGAAGCTGGTGAATTAAAAATTATTAAAATGATTATGTTGCAAGTATAGTTTTTAATTCACTAAAAATCTACCTATCAATTTAGAAATATGTCACAGAGAGTTTAAATTAAAATTACTGGGAGTTTTAAGTCCCAGGTCGTCTCCCAACGAGTTGTAGAGAAGTGTGCTATCTTATTAATCAGATGTTCAAGAAGTTGAGTTGAGTAAATTGGGATTTAAATTGAGGGAAATTAAATAATATGAATAAAAGCCTTGATTGGGAATTGATTGGTTGGGATCTCTATCATTGATGGAGTGATTTTTAAGATTAATTTATAATTAATGGTTGCTCTGTTTGGTTATCCTTTACTAGGTAAGGGAAAGTCAAACAAGTTGAATTACTGGATCTGTTCACAAGTTACAACCCACTTAGTTCAAAGGGATTGGCGTCGGTGACAGGATGGTAATTCAACAGTTAACCCAATTACAAATTTTCTTTCAATCCTTCCAACTCAAGAGTTCCTTTTTAATCAATTCCCCATCAAGTAATGAAACTACTCACACATTGTAAATAATAAATCCATAAAACATGAAAGGGAATAAAAAAAAGACATAGTTATTGAAATTGAAATTGAATGAAAAAGAAATAATCCTTGCATTAAATAATCATAAAAGTATCTGAATGACAAAATTGAACAAAAACAAGGAACATGGAAGAATAGAACCAAGTTAAGAAGACAAACTAGAGTGATGAAGTCTTGATGAGGAAATAACTCTTCTCAATGTTCCAATGCTAAGATCATTAAAGATTAAAAATTAAAAACTAGAGAGAAAAACCTAAGAGAGAAAACTAGATCTCTAAACTACTGAATGAATGTCTTTGTTTCTGCATATTCTCTGACTCTAGTCTGCTGTTCCGGGCCGAAAACTGGGCCAAAATAAGGTCCAAAAATCGCCCCCAGCGAATTCTGCTGATTATGCAGATCGCACATGTCACGCGATCGCGTCATCCATGCGGACGCGTCGCTTGCGCTTTTTCCTCGCCACGCATTCGCGTCGTCCACGCTACCGCGTTGCTTGCGCTTTCCAATCCACGCGGCCGCGTAAGCCATGCGGCCGCGTCACTGCGATTTGTGCTCCACCGCGCGGTCGCATGAGCCATGCGACCGCGTCACTTCTTGTTGGTTATCTCCTCAAACTGTTGTGTTCCTTCCATTTTTGCTAGCTTCCTTTCCAATCTCCAACTCATTCATGCCCTATAAAGCCTGAAACGCTTGACACAAAGATCATGGCATTGAATGGAATAATGGAGAATTAAAATTAAATAATCAAGGTCTCTAGGGAGCAATTTTCAAACATGTACTAAATTTAGGAAGGAAATCTAAATGCATGCTAAATTAATGAATAAGTGGGTAAGGATCATGACAAAACCACACAATTAAACACAATATAAACCATAAAATAGTGGTTTATCAAGCATCTAAATGGCTGGAATCTTTCTCGAAAGAGAGTTTAACAAATTGGAAGATGTGGTGAATAAATTCTTGGCGAGATTCTACCCTCCTCAAAGAATCAACAGGCTGAGAGCTGAGGTAGAAACCTTCAGACAACAAGATGGTGAAACTCTCTATGAGGCATGGGAGAGGTTTAAGGACTTAACAAGAAGGTGCCCACCACACATGTTCAACGAATGGGTTCAACTACACATTTTCTACGAAGGTCTTTCTTACGAATCAAAGAAGGTCGTAGACCATTCATCAGGGGGTCTCTAAACAAGAAGAAAACCATTGAAGAAGCCATAGATGTCATTGAGACTGTGGCTGAGAATGACTACTTCTATGCTTCTGAAAGGAGCAACACTCGAGGAGTGATGGAGCTTAACCATATGAATGCACTGCTGGCTCAAAATAAGATGATCACCAAGCAGTTTGCCGATCTTATCAAGAAGATGGAAGAGAACCAAGTTGCAGCAATCACCACTTCATCACCAGCTCAAGAAGGAGTGAATACAGGAGAAGAAGGCGACTGGTAACAAGCCAAGTATGTTGGGAACTCACCCAGGCAGACCCATGATCCATACTCCAAAACTTATAATTCTGGTTGGAGAAACCACCCTAATTTTGGGTGGGGAAATCAACAAGACCAAGGCCAAGACCAGAGACACCACAACCACAATCCCAACAATAATGCAACCTACCAACACTCAACACAAAGACCATACCAACACCCACCTAACCACCCTTCTCAACATCCATGTCAAAACCAACATGACCACTCTCAACCTCCTAACCTCAACCCACCATCACCAACTGAAGATAGACTCTCCAGAATTGAGACTCTACTTGATGGTATATGTAAGGAAGTCCAAGACAACAGAGTGTTCAAGGATGAAGTGTGAGCCAATATCAAAAACTAGGGAGACACCATCAAGAGGCTGGAGTCCCAAGTGGAATATCTATCTCAATAGTTTTCCAAGTGACACAGAGAAGAATCCAAGAGGAGAAACAAAGAATGTAAGATGGGAAGAATGCAAGATGATCACTCTAAGTGATGAGAGGAGTGTGGAAGAAGCAAACACACAAACAAAAAACTTTCAAGACAATCCAAAGGAAAAACATGAAGAGAGAAATCAAGCACTCAATCCTACACACAGGGAGGAGCTAAAGAAAAAGGAGACTCTGAACCATATGCACCTTTTCCCCAAAGGCTCAAGGGTGGTGTAGCAAGGAGAGTGTATTCAAGGTTCCTCGACATGTTTGCATCTCTTCATGTAAACATACCGTTCATTAAGGCTCTGCAGCGGATGCCCTCATACATCAAGTACATAAAGGAGCTACTGACCAAAAAGAGTTCACTAAAGGGTGGACAAACAATAGTGATGAATAAGAAGTGCAGTGCTCTCATTCAAATAGAGCCACTTACAAAAAGGAAGGACCTAGGGAGTTTTCACATCCCCTGTGCTATAGGATAAACAATGATTGATAAGGGACTCTGTGACCTGGGAGCAAGCATCAACTTAATGCCTCTATCCCTCATGAAAAAGCTTCAAATCAATAAGCTAACACCCACTGACGTAATCATCAAATTGGCTGACAAAACTCAAAAACAGGCAATAGGAATTGTTGAAAACATGTTAGTGAAGGTTGGGAACTACTTCCTTCCCACAGACTTTGTTATCTTGGAGATGGAAGAGAATCACATCCATCCCATTATCCTGGGAAGACCATTCTTAGCCACAGCCAAGGCGCTTATAGATGTGGACCGAGGAGAGCTAATATTGAGGATACATGATGAAAAACTCACTTTCAATGTCTTCAAACCCTCACAAAAAGCAGATCATGAAAACAAAGAATAAAGGGAAGAGCACAATAAGGAACTGATGAAAGAGACAAGCACGAAAGCACAAACAATACACCTGAGAATCCCTCTGGGTGACAAGCAATGTGGTGAGAAGGAACAACAGCCAAGTGTAACCCAAGAGGAGCTAGACCCACCAGAGTCATATGAGACAAGCAACAAAACCCTCCTGAAAGAAGGAACCCCAAGGAGCAAAGTAACATCAAGGGAAACAAGGAAAAAGACCCCAAGGGGATGGAAGAACAAGAAGATTCCTACAGAAGGTTTCTCTCCAGGAGATGAAGTGATCTCTGCTTATTTTCCACCTATCCCACCCTATCTCCCCACCATCCCATCTCAGCTGCCTCAAGTGTACACTATCAGCAAAATTCTTTCCTTGGAACATGTGGAGCTTCTTAATAAAGCCAATGGAGACAGATTCACTACAAGAGGGGAAGATTTGAAGCATTACCAACCACCCTGACAAAGGACAATCGTTAAGCTAATGACATTAAAGAAGCACTTCATGGGAGGCAACCTATGTTTTATATCCTTTCCTTTAAATCTTTAATAGTAGTTAATAAAGCAAGTTCATGAATTCTAAATCAACTTTGACAAGCACTTATAAGAATCTCTATATGCAGCATATAGTGAATGACAATTTTGGTGTTAAAGGCACACTAAGAGGGCTTGAACACAATTCATATTATGTCAATCTTAGAGCCTTAATCAAATCATTTTACACCACAAGATCACAAACTAAGTTTGGTGTCACCAACGTTGCATGCATAAGCACTTAGTGGGTCGGTTGGTTTGCATTCATGAATGGCACTTAGTTAGTCATTCTAAAAAAAACAAAGAAAGAAGGGGGTGGCTAGCCTCCCATTTTTCTTCCCACCACAATTCAAACTAATCTCTCTTTTCTTTTTTCTTGCAAGGAAATTGAAGGAAATGTTGGAGGAAACTAAATGGACAACCAATTGAAGGGGGGTTCGGCCACATCACCAAAGGAACTACACACTTGTCTTCAAGGGGAGTACCTTGGGAAGTGTTGCCATGCAACATTGGGAGCAGGATAGCCTTGGAGACTGAACCAATCACTTCATAAAAATCGTGATCCTTGTGCCCATCTAATGCCAATCCCCAACCGTCTACCATTGGATTTTTCTACCAATTCACACCCTTCAATCTCATCATCCTCCTATATAACGAACCCTCCACTCTAAACCCTTCCATATGCAAATGTTCCTCTCAATTCATCTCTCTTCTTTCTTTCAAACACACACACCCAACACCTCTACCCTAAACCATCCTCTAAGCTACACCCTATCTTAACCCAGCCAGTTTCCATCATCAACCCATACTTCTCGACACCTTCACATTACCAATTCCTACTCATGGCATCATCACGTTGGGTGTGAATTCACTTAAAAATCAAGTATCAGCATTGACGCGTACGCGCACAACACGCGTACGCGTCCATGGGCCATTTTGCAAGGTGCGCATAAGCGCCTGGTGCACGCGCGCGTCCATGGGCGAATTCAATTCTTTGCTTTTCATGATCTTCTTCACTTTGTATGCTTTCCTCTCACTCCTTTGATTCTTCCCTAGCCTTTTCAATATGAAATCACTAACAAACACATCAAGGCATCTAGTAGAATCAAAGGGAGATTAAAATCATCAAGTTAAAGGCTTAAAAAGCATGTTTTCACATCTAAGCACAAATAAGGAGACAATCACAAAACCATGCTATTTCATTAAATAAATGTGGGTAAAAGGTGATAAAATCTCTTAAACGGGTAAAAGGTATTAAAATCCCTTAAAATCAATACAAGATAAGCCCTACAAATGGGGTTTATCAGGGCACACTAAGATGGCACATACACAATTCATATCATGTCAGTCTTAGGGCCTTAATCAAATCTTTTTACACCACATGATCATAAACTAAGTTTGGTGTCACCAACGTTGCATGCATGAGCACTTAGTTGGTCGGTTGGTTTGCATTCATGAATGGCACTTAGTTAGTCAAAAGCAAAAAAAAAGTAGTTAGCCTCCCATCCCTATTTTTCCACCACAATTCAAACTAATCTCTCTTTTCTTTTGTCTTGCAAGGAAATTGAAGGGAATATTGGAGCGAACTGATGGGACAACCAAAGGAAGGGGGTTCGGCCACTCCACCAAAGGAACTACACACTTGTCTTCAAGGGGAGTACCTTGGGAAGTGTTGCCATGCAACATTGGGAGCAGGATAGCCTTGGAGATCGAACCAATTAATTTATAAAAATGGTGATCCTTGTGCCCATCTAATGCCAAACCCTAACCGTCCACTATTAAGCCGTACCATCAATCCGCACCCTTCAATCACCCGTCATCCACCTATATAAATGACCCCCACTGTATACCTTTCCATATTCAAATATCCTTCCATTTCATCTTTCTTCTTTCTTTCGAAGCACAAACCCAACACTTCTGCCCTAAACACGTTAACACAATCTTCTAAGCTACACCCTATCTTAACCCGGCGAATCTACATCATCAATCCATACATCTCAACACCTTCACATACCTACTCCTAATCATGGCATCATCAAGCTCCAAGAGGCGAAAAGGAAAGGAACCGGTGGAGAGCACTCCTTTTGATGAAGGGAGATTCAATACCGCCTTCTATGAGCTCCAATTTGAACGGATAAAACACAAGAAAATACTGCCAGAATTGACATTCCAGTTCAACGATGATGAGCGCCCACAGATTAGAGACAATATTGGACAGAGGGGTTGGCAAGAACTCACGAACCCAGAAACAAAGATAAATGAAAATCTCATCAAGGAGTTCTATGCCAATGTAGCCAGAGAAGACACTACTAGGGCTCCCACCTTCAAAAGCTATGTGAGAGGAACAGAGGTGGACTTCAGTCCCAATGCTATAATGAGGACTCTTCATCTGAGATTTCCACATTTTGATGAGCTTAGTTATCAAGCAAGAATAAGTAATGGCCTCGACAATGATGAACTTGAAAAAATTGTGAATGATATGTATGTTATAGGATCTGATTAGGAAAGGTATTCAGATAAGAGACCACTGATAAACCCCATTTTTAGGGTTTATCTTGTATTTATTTTTAGGGATTTTATGACCTTTTACCCACATTTATTCAATGAAATAGCATGGTTTCATGATTGTCTCCCAATTTGTGCTTAAGTGTGAAAACATGCTTTCTAGACCTTAAATTAGTTAATTTTAATTCACCTTTGATTCCACTAGATGCCTTGATGTATTTGTTAGTGATTTCAGATTGAAAAGGCTAGGAATGGATCAAAGGAGTGAATAGGAAAGCATGCAAAGTGGAGAAATCATGAAAAGCCAAAGAGTTGAACTCGCCCATGGACGCGCGCACGCACCAAGCGCTTACGTGCACCTTGCGAAATGGCCCATGAACGCGTACACGTCAATGCTGATACTTTATTTTTAAGTTAATTCACGCCCAACAAATTCCCAGGAGTTGTGGGGCCCAATCCCAACCAACTTTGGCGCCAAAGATGCTATTTAAAGCCAAGGATTGAAGAGCAAAGGGACTTTTGATCATTCACACTCATTATGATTAGTTTAGAGTTAGTTTTAGAGAGAGAAACTCTCACTTCTCTCTAGAATTAGGATTAGATTAGGTTTAGTTCTTAGATCTAGGTTTTAATCTTTGCTCTCATCTACTTCTACTTTTCAATTCCTTGTTGTTACATTCATTCTTCTTCTATTCTTTTGTTGTAATTTTCTTTATGTTGCTTCTATGTTTTGTTTTAGATCTACTCTTGTTCCTTCTATTTTATTTCAATTCAATTCAAGGTAATTCGAAATAATTGTGTTTCTTTTGATTGTTGTTATAAATTCCTTGGAATAATTGTGGTTAGATTTTATTCTCGTTGTCAATTTACTATGCTTTCCTTTTACGCCTTCCAAGTGTTTGATGAAATGCTTGGTTGGATTTTAGAATAGAATTTTATGCTCTTGGCTTGGAAAGGTAACTTAGGAACTCTTGAGTTACTAATGTCCAAGTAATTGATGATTGGGAGCCATTGACTCTAGTTCTCACTAATTGAATTAGTGGAGAGTTAGGAC
>NC_029780.3:81806381-81810418 GCF_000817695.3 Arachis duranensis | reverse complement strand
CCACTACTTTATTCTTGAGGTAAGCCACAAACCAATTTCAGTACATCATCCCTAAACTTCAAGTTTTATGGAGAAATATGTTGAAATTTTGGACTCTTTGATGTTATAGGACCTAACTCTCTTGAAGGAGAAGAGTAATCTAGTCTCCTTGAACCTTGGATGTGGTAGCATTCTCAAACCTAATGTAATTTGCTATTTTATGGTGCTTGGGTATTGAGATTTTGTGTTTGGGTATGATAATTGTGGCTTAGGTAGTGTGCATGTGAATATTGAAGCTTGACTGAGATTTTGGAAAGCTTGGAAGAGGGCTTTGGTGTGCAAAAATTTGTTCTTAGAGGTGTTGAGACCTTGAGAACTTGTGAAAAAGTAGTTTGGAAGTGCTCCGGTTGAGCGTGGAAAATCGGCTAAGGTATGGTCTCGATTTTCTGTATCTAAAATGTAATGTAGTGTGAAAACTTATGCTAGAGGCCCTAAGATAGGCATTGAATTGTTGATGTGGTTGAATGATTGAGATACATGATGTGGTCATATATGTGATTATGAATATTAATGCCTTGATGGTGTGGTGTATGAGAAAAATGCATGTTGTGAAATATGCTTGATGAATGATTAAGGTTGAAATGTGGGTGAAACCATGTTAATGGTGATTATGATATTGATTATATATAATGATGGTTGATTGGAAATGGTATTATTAGAAATTGTATGACATGCTAATGTGTTTGAATTCTTAGCCATTTGATTGAGATGGGTTAAATGGGGTATGGTGGTTGTGATTTTGAGGAAAATGTTAATGTATGAGTTGAAGAGGCTTGAGGTTGAATTTTGGTCTATTTTGGATTGATTTCAAAAAGGGTTGAAATTGGTATGTTTTGGTTGATTTTGAAAAGGGATGAAATTGGTTTGTTTTGAAAAATGCATTGTGGTTTTGTATGAAAATATGGTTTTTGGGCATATTTTGACGGGGCATAACTTGGGCTCCGGATCCCTGATGTGTTTTTATGGAAAAACAATTTCCAAACACACAAATCTAACCGGCAAGTGTACCGGGCCGCATCAAGTAGTAATAACTCACTTAGAGTGAGGTCGATCCCACAGGGATTAATGGATTAAGCAACTTTAGTGGGTGATTAGTTTAGTCAAGCTAACATTGAGTGAATTGTGTGAAGTTGATTAATAGAAAGTAAATGACAAGAAAAATTAAAGTGCAGACAGTAAAATGGACAGAATCTTAAAGAGCAAGCAATGTAAATTGCAGAAACTTAAATAACAAGAAATATAAATTGCATCAAATGTAAAGGGAATTGGGTTCAGAGAATTTAAATGGAAGCAGTAGATCAAAGCTTAGAACCATAGCAGGGAAATTAAAATTGCATGAAAAGTAAATTCAGATCACAGTGGTTCAAATGTAAAGTGCAGAGGAACAAAAGTGCAGGAAAGTAAATTGGGAACAATGAGAACAGAAATCAATCAATCCGAGAACCAGAATATGAAATCAAATGCAGCAGTAAACAAAAATGCTTGAAGAAGCAAAACAGAATGTAATTCCCCTCAATTTTGAAGTTTAAAGAGACAAATGAAGATCATCAGGGAATCAATGAGACTAGAGAACAAGTTGAGATCTCAAACCCTTCCTTGATCAAATCAGAGAACAATTTGCAGAAGAAAAAGAAGATGAAAGTAATAAATGAAAACTCAAATTCAATTCTCAATTTTCTGAAATTATGTAGAAGAAGAATAAGAGAATTCGGATCAAGTGAAACAGAATTCCTTCAATTCTTGATCCAAAATTTAAAACGGAAAAGAAAACTAAAGAGAGAGATCTCTATCCTACTCCTAATGCTCCCTAGTGGAGCCAGCCTCCTTATGAAAATGAAACAGATGCCTTTTTATAGGCTGAAAAATAAAAATCAAATTCTAAACAAATTACAATTAAAATAAATTCCTAAGCTAATTGATCCTTGTGCCTTTGAATGATGATAATGGGCTTAGCTTGCTTTGGATTTCAGGATCTAGATGGCCTTGGTTCAATTGGTGAGGAATTGAATTTAAATGGATTTTTGGTTGAATTTTGGCCCATGGGTGACACTCCCAGGGCAACGCTCGGCTCATGGGGAGAGCGCAGCATTGGTGCTTGTTTCCTTGGCCCTTTGGGTGCACGACAAGCTTGGTGGGACAAGGGGGGAAAATAGCGCTCAGCTCTTGGCAAGAACACAACATCCTCTTTGTCTTTTGTGGGCTTCCAAGTTCGAACCATTGGGAATGCACTTTCTGGCCATTTTCCTTGCATTTCTTTTGGGAGAGAGCACAACAATGCTCTCCAAGAGAGCGCTACTTCCTTAGTTTCCTTGTGTCTCCCTCTTCGAGCCTTGGTGAAGCCACTTTGATTCATTTTTGCTTGTTTTTGGTCCTTAAAGATTCCTTTCACTCGTGCCTCAATTTCATGCCAAATATAGATTGCCATATATCGTTGAAAAGCTCTGAATGTCAGCTTTCCAACACAACTGAAAGCATATCAATCGGACATCTATAGCTCAAGTTATGGTCCTTTAAAGAAGGCATGGTCATGCTGTGAGCGCCCAAGCTTAACTTAGCGAAAATTTTGCTTCCACGCTCATTTTTGCATCACGATAATGCTCTGCTCTTGGCAAGAGCGCAGCACTCCCCCTTGTTTCTTTGATTTGGTCATGGGCCACGCTTTTAAAAGCGTGGCCTAAGGCTCCAAAGTGTGCTCCAACTTCAAAGTGTGCCCCAAAGCTCTTTTTTTCTCCTTTTTAACTTATTTTATGCTTGTTTGCTTCTTTTTCTTCTTATTTCCTACATGATTTATAAAATTAAAAGATCAAAGAAATATACCAATTAAGTACAAAAGCATTCAATATTTAAGCACAAATCATCAATTTCTTGTATTAAAAAGCATAGAAAAACATGACATGATGACATGTCATCACAACACCAAACTTAAACCTTGCTTGTCCCCAAGCAAGAAAAGAATCATGCAATAAAGATTGACAATCCAAGGTGAGAAGAATAGCAAGTTAATATTAATGGTAGGCTATTTTTCTTTGCATGCTACAATCACAAAAGAAATGTAAATGATTGATGCTTCTATCTAGCTCATTTTATGAAATATTTTCCTTATATTTCTTCCTTGAAACAAGCTTTTGATTTTCTTATTAGCTTCTCCTTTTGGGTGCTTTGCCCCATGAGTTAATAACAAAGCTACGATTCTAAATGCTTTGTTTTCAAGTATTACCACTTGATACATAAGCACCACAAGCATTTGAATTAGAGGACTTCATTAAACTTATTTGTTTCTTTTCTTAACTCTCTAATCATTGATGCTCAGAACCTTGAGCTTTGAGGGAGTGCTTTTGCACTTGAGCCTAGCCTTCACTTCTAAGTATTTTATTTTCAAGCATTTGGCTTGATACATAAACACCACAAGTACTTAACAAATAAATTGCCATTGGTACTCAGAGCCTTCAGCTTTCCCATTATTTCCCTTTTTCTTTTCTTGCCCTTTTTTTTGCATTTACTTTTTCAAGGTTTTCATGATTTCAAAAGATTTCACAAAAATGCACTAGATGAAAACTTCAATTAAATAAAATCTAATGCAATTAAGCAACAATTAATCATACTAGCTTTCCAATACTTGTATGCACATGCTAAAATCCTCTTTAATTCCTTATTTGTTTATGATTATGATGCTTTATTGCTTTTAAACTCACAAAACTCAAGTTGGTAGTTATAATGCCACAGCAACATGTTACAAATCAAGATTCAAGCTATGCTTTATTCATTCACACATGTAAACAGAGAAGATAAATACAATCATGAAATTTAAGTGCTGGAAACAAATGAGAAGAAAAGGAGCTCTACAACCTTGTAGTTCATCTTCATTATTGTTGTCCTTTTTCCTCTATTCTCCATCTTTCCCTTGCCAAACTCAGAATGCTTGCTCATCCTCAAGCAACAATTAGAATAATGGCTATGGGGCTAAGATGGATCATGAATGTCTTACACAATGAAATGTT
>NC_029780.3:81802672-81803125 GCF_000817695.3 Arachis duranensis | reverse complement strand
CATCCTCTACATTTCTATCTAAGTTTTGTGGTGAGTATTCCATTCATCTCTGCCCAGTTTTCGAATTTCCCCACTGTTACACATTTTTGGGAAGTTAGTGTTGAAATCTTGTGATTTTGGGTGTCTAGGGATACTCCAACATGGATTCTAAGTGGGTTCTATCCGTATGAGCCATGGGTGATATTCATCACAAACTTCAGTGGGTTAAGGTAAGAAACCCTCCAACTCTTGTGAATTATCATTTTTGTGAGCCCTAGGTTGATGTATGTATGTGATATTGGTTATGTTAGTGCATTTGATGGTTTTGGTGCACAATTGGGAGATTGGTGTTGCTTGAGGAGCTTTGGTGAGGCTTAGGGCTAAGGTTGGTGAAGACTTCCAAAGAAGAGGCTCAATTGATTTTGCTACAAGAGGTACGGTTTAAGTTTCATTTAAGTACCGTGTGGTGTGATG
>NC_029780.3:81801136-81802572 GCF_000817695.3 Arachis duranensis | reverse complement strand
GTCATAGTGATCTTGGTTTTAGTTTGAGATTTATAATGATTGATTTTGAATGACGAATGTGAAAACCATTAATCGAAATGTGGATGCGATATTGAGATTGGTTTGAGGAAACCCGTGACAGGTGGTAAACCCAATTTTTGGAGAGGTACTGTTGAAAATTTTTCCCCAAGAATTTGAAAGAAGTGTTGGTTTTGGTTTTGAAGATGATTTTGGATATGAGTAATTTTAACAAAAGAGATGCGTTTCAAATGCTTTTATAGATTATTAAAGGAAATGCGAACTCTTATGATTTTGTTAACTCGCTATTCCGAACTCATTTGGTTTCTAGAAATGAAAGGGGTTTTTGATTGATAAGCCAGAGGCTTTATATCAGCAAGTCATGAAGAAATTGAGGGTTTGAGAATAAGAAAGTAAGTTTGGAGATTATGCTTGGAGTTGAACTGTGATTAGAGGAATTGGCTTGGCAGAGAGAGAGAGAGAGGATAGTGATGGAGTATGATTAAGGTGTGGTGATGATCATTGATTGATTATAGTGACGTGGGATAATGGCTATGATTAACGATGATGGAAATCTTATTAATGACATGATTCGAGATTTAATAAGGTGTGAGTTGATGAGCCGGTAAAAGTAAGGGACGAGGCTGTTGGTCGGCGTTGAACGAACGACCGAGACCCTCGTAGATAGAGAAATCAGAGTGCGGCAACGGAAGCGCGCAGAGTAAAAAGGATCTTGGAGCTGTTATGCGTTTGATATAAAGGCAGACTATGCTCGCGTACTCGTAGTGATGGGTGGAATTTTCGAGGACGAAAATTTCTGTTAGGGGGGTAGAATGTAATACCCGGTCTAACCGAAATTGATTAAATAATAAGTTAAGTAGGAGCGAATAGGGTTGGAAGATTTTGCAATTGGAATTTGATGATTTAAATATGATATTTGGATTCAGTGAGTTTTTCTGAGTCGGAAGACATAGTTTCCTGTGTAAAAGCGCGCAGTGGAATTTTGACCGGCAGTACCGGCTGAGACCTGTCTGGTACTGCAGCTGAGAAATTTGATTATGAGTAAATAATATTAAGAAATGAGGAATTATGATTAGGGGAGGTAGAAATATTTAAAGTGCGGTTTGAAGCGCTAATCTTAAAGGTTTTGGCCCAAAATTGGGCCAACGGACAAAAATAAGTGAACTGGGCCTAAGTGGGCCCAAGACCCAACATATATAAACATTAGTTATGAGCATTTCAGCTCATTTTACCCTAAAAAGAAGGGTTGGGGCGCTGAAATTGGGAGAGAGAAGAGAAGAGAGAAAACCTAACTCTCTTTGATCTTCAAACCACCATAACTTGAGCTACGGAGCTCCGATTGACGAGCCGTTTGCGGCCACGCGTCGCTCTTCTCATCCTCTACAATTCTATCTAAGTTTTGTGGTGAGTATTCCATT
>NC_029780.3:81799450-81799765 GCF_000817695.3 Arachis duranensis | reverse complement strand
TTGGACTACGGATCTTTGTTTTGTGCCAAATCTGTTTAGAAATGAAATTGGATCCGGGATGTCCATGCCGTTCGAAGAACGGGTGAAAAACGATTTAAAATGAGGAAGTTATGTCCGTCGGAAGATTGGGGGTTGAAGTTGTGAATTCTGCAGTTTTTAACTTAGAAAATTTTTAGCAGAATAACCCCTTGCGCGTGGGCGCACTTGGCGCGTATGCGCCGATCTTCCAGAAAACGCCATCCACGCGTGCGCGTGATGTGCGCGGGCGCGCCGATAGTGCTGCACCCAATGCCCAGCCATTTTCCAGAGAGTTCC
>NC_029780.3:81795633-81798680 GCF_000817695.3 Arachis duranensis | reverse complement strand
TTGTGTTTGTACAACTGAGAGATCCCTCATGATGGTGTTGGTGGATGTTGGGGGCTGTTCTTGATGAGATGAATTGATAATGCGATTGCATAATGATGATGATTTTTGAATGAGATCATTTGAGCCCCCTGGGTAGACGCAGTGATGTGATTTCACTAGCTCCAGGCAAGGGTATGATGTATTGATATAAAGTTGCTGAGGCAGAACAACTGGTAATGGTTTTGCTTATGATTCTAAGTCTGATTTGTGAAAGAATCAGCGAGTTGGGAAACATGTGTAACATGAACTAGATTTAGTATCCCCTTACAACAGATGCCTATTTATGGATTAGTGAGAATCTAGGCTGGATACTTATTAGATACTTTGATGCTTATGGATATCTCTAGATGTTTTAGATGATAGATTTCATACTTTTACTTTTAGTTGAATTTTTCTTTATACATTTTTTCTCATTCCGTATATATCTCTTGTTTTTCAGATACAGGTCCAAGTGCTCAGAAGTGAACTGTGGTTCGTCTGAGAGACGGCGAAGATATTTATTTCCTCTACTTTGTGTTTTGATTAGAATCTCTCCACCTTTGTTTTGAAAAGATTATATTATGTATTGAACTCTTTTGGATCTTGCCTATAGAGGCTCTTATGTTTCCTTTGGGAGAGATTAGGATATATTGTTGTCAACTACTTTCATATTGTACCCTAGCCGGCCTAAACTTCGCGGGTCGCGACTAGTGGCTATTACTTACGTTATATATATCTATCTGTTATCTATCTCTTTATCTCCTTTATGCCTTGTCCGTATATCGCTTTCGGCTTCGCGGTTTAACTTTTCGTTGTCGAAACGTGAGTGATACGTCTTCGCGATTTTATTTCTACTCCTTTCAGGCTTCTCGATTAATATTCCTTTCGAATTTACCTATATTTATATATTAAAAATCCACCTGAGAGTCGTACCACCGTAATATCATTGACTTATGACTCGAGCATAAGGATTTGAATATTAGGGTGTTACACAAGGTATGGTCATCTTGTAAATCTCAGTTAGGCGGATTCAAATGCTTATGGAGTTTTGATAATTAAAAGATAAATAAAACATAAAATAAGATAGAGATACTTATGTAATTCATTGGTGGGAATTTCAGATAAGCGTATGGAGATGCTTTATCCCTTCTGAATCTCTGCTTTCCTACTGCCTTCATCCAATCCTTCATACTCCTTTCCATGGCAAGCTGTATGTAGGGGGATCACCGTTGTCAATAGCTACCGTCCATTCTCTCAGTGAAAATGGTCCAGCTACGGGTTATGTAGGGCTAATCATCTGTCGGTTCTCACTTGTGTTGGAATAGGATCCAGTGATCCTTTTGCGTCTGTCACTATGCCCAACAGTCATGAGTTTGAAGCTCGTCATAGTCATCCCATCCCAGATCCTACTCGGAATACCACAGACAAGGTTTAGACTTTCTGGATCTCAAGAATGCTGCCAATTGATTCTAGCTTATACCATGAAGACTCTGATCTCAAGGAATTGAAAGCTCTATTATCAGGAGAGGCAATCAAACGCATAGACCAGGAATCCAAGAGATACACACTCTAGCTTTCGCAGGTAGAACGGAGGTGTTTGTCAGGAACGCGTTCATAAGTGAGAATGGTGATGAGTGTCATGGATCATCACATTCATCAGGTTGAAGTGCGAGTGAACATATTAGAATAAAAATAAGCTTGAATTGAATAGAAAACAATAGTAATTGCATTCATACTCGAGGAACAGCAGAGCTCTACACCTTAGTCTATGGTGTGTAGAAACTCCATCGTTGAAAATACATAAGTGATAATGGTGTTCATTGGCTTCAGCCCCAAAGGGGGAACCAGAATGACCAAGACATAGGTCTAAGGACTAAACGTCCAAAGATGATCTAAGGATAATCCAAAGATGTGAATACAATAGTAAAAAGTTATATTTATACTAAACTAGTTACTAGGATTACAGAAATAAGTAAATGATGCAGAAATCTACTTCCGGGCCCACTTGGTGTGTGCTTGGGCTGAGCATTGAAACTTTCATGCATAGAGACTTTATGCCAGTTTGGGCGTTTAACTGTAGCTTCTATCCTGTTTCTGGCGTTTAACGCGAGAATAGGGCAGGAAGTTGGCATTTGAACGCCAATTTGCGTCATCAAAACTCGAGCAAAGTATGGACTATTATATATTTCTGGAAAGCCCTGGATGTCTACTTTCCAACGCAATTGTGGGCGCACCATTTGGGTTTCTGTAGCTCCAAAAATTATATTTCGAGTGTAGGGAGGTCAGAATCCAACAGCATCAGCAGTCCTTTTTCAGCCTCTGAATCAGATTTTTGCTCAGGTCCCTCAATTTCAGCCAGAAAAATACCTGAAATCACAGAAAAACACAAAAACTCATAGTAAAGTCCAGAAATGTGAATTTTGCTTAAAAACTAATAAAAATATACTAAAAAATAGCTAGATCCTACTAAAAACTATCTAAAAATAATGCTAAAAAGCGTATAAATTATCCGCTCATCAGGCTCGGAGCAAAATGTTGACTCAGCAAGTTAATATGATTTCTCAGAGTCTGAATGGTTTGCAAAATGCATCCAACAGTACTAAAGAAGCATCTTCTGAAGAAGAAGCTTATGATCCTGAGAACCCTGCAATGGCAGAGGTGAATTACATGGGTGAAGCCTATGGAAACACCTATAATCCCTCATGGAGAAATCATCCAAATTTCTCATGGAAGGATTAGAAAAAGCCTCAACAAGGCTTTTATAGTGGTGGAAGAAACAGGTTTAGCAATGGTAAGCCTTTTCCATCATCCTCTCAGCAACTGACAGAGAATTCTGAGCAGAGCCCCTCTAGCTTAGCAAACATAGTCTTTGATCTATCTAAGGCTACTCTCAGTTTCATGAATGAAACAAGGTCCTCCGTTAGAAATTTGGAGGCACAAGTAGGCCAGTTGAGTAAAAGAGTCACTAAAACTCCTCCTAGTACTCTCCCAAGCAATACAGAAGAGAACCCAAAAAGAGAGTGCAAGGC
>NC_029780.3:81793341-81795332 GCF_000817695.3 Arachis duranensis | reverse complement strand
TCCTGCTGATTTCATAATCCTAGACACTGGGAAGGATGAAGATGAATCCATCATCTTTGGCAGATCTTTCCTAGCCACAACAAAAACTGTGATTGATGTTGACAGAGTAGAGTTGGTCCTTCAATTGAATGAGGACTACCTTGTATTCAACACTCAAGGTTTTCCTTCTGTACATATGGAGAAGAAGCATGAAAAGCTTTTCCCAATACAGAGTCAAACAAAGCCCCCACTTCAAACTCTAAGTTTGGTGTTGGGAGGCCACATCCAAACTCTAAGTTTGGTGTTGAGAGGCCACAACCAAACTCTAAGTTTGGTGTTGAGAGGCCCCAACCATGCTCTGAACATCTGTGAGGCTCCATGAGAGCCCACTGTCAAGCTGTTGACATTAAAGAAGCGCTTATTGGGAGGTAACCCAATTTTATTTATCTATGTTATTTTATGTTTTCTTTAGGTTGATGATCACGTGGAGTCACAAAAACAACTACAAAAATCAAAGGAAATTCAAAAATAGCATTAAAAATAGCACACACTGGAGGATAAGCTTACTGGCGTTTAAAAGCCAGTAAGAGTAGCAGAATGGGCATTAAACACCCAGTCTGGTACCATTCTGGGCGTTTAACGCCAGAAAGGGGCACCAGACTGGCGTTTAACACAAGAACAGAGCACCAAGTTGGCGTTAAATGCCAGAAACAAGCAACAGTTTGGCGTTAAACGCCAGGAAAGGTATATAAGCTGGCGTTTAACGCCAGAAACAGGTAGCAGTCTGGCGTTAAATGCTAGAATTGCACTCTAAGGGCATTTTTGCACGCTCAAAGGATCCCACCTACCCCACCTCTCTCTCTCCCCCTCACACATCTCTATAACACTCTACCCAAAACACTACTCCCCTATCAAATCCTACTCTCTTCCCTATATTCTCTTCACCAATCACCTCCATCCCTCTTCCCCAAAAACCCCCCCACCTACCTCACTTTCAAATTCAAACATTTTTCCCTCCCAAACCCACCTAATTCCATTCGGCCACTTTCCTTCTCTTTCCTTATAAATACCCCTCTTCACTCCTTCATTTTCACACATCACAAACCCTCTCCTACCCCCTTGGTCGAACCTACCTCTCCCCCATTCTCCTCCATTTTTTTTCTTTTTCCCCTTCTTTCTTTCTTCTTTTGCTCGAGGACGAGCAAACCTTTTAAGTTTGGTGTGGTAAAAGCAGTGCTTTTTGTTTTTCCATTACCATTTATGGCACCTAAGGCCGAAGAAACCTCTAGAAAGAGGAAAGGGAAGGCAAAAGCTTCCACCTCCGAGCCATGAGAGATGGAGAGATTCATCTCAAAGGTCCATCAAGACCACTTCTATGAAGTTGTGGCCAAGAAGAAGGTGATCCCTGAGGTCCCTTTCATGCTCAAGAAGAATGAGTATCCGGAGATCCGACATGAGATCCAAAGAAGAGGTTGGGAAGTTCTCACCAACCCCATTCAACAAGTCAAAATCTTAATGGTTGAAGAGTTTTATGCCAATGCATGGATCACTAGGAACCATGATCAAAGTATGAACCCAAATCCAAAGAATTGGCTTACAATGGTTCGGGGGAAATACTTAGATTTCAGTCCGGAAAATGTAAGGTTGGCGTTCAACTTGCCAATGATGCAAGAAAACGCACGCCCCTACACTAGAAGGGTCAACTTTGATCAAAGATTGGACCATGTCCTCATGGACATATGTGTGGAAGGAGTTCAATGGAAAAGAGACTCAAGAGACAAGCCGGTTCGATTGAGAAGACCGGACCTTAACCCTGTGGCTAGAGGATGGTTGGAGTTCATCCAACACTCCATCATTCCTACTAGCAACCGATCTGAAGTGACTGTGGATCGGGCTATCATAATCCATAGTATCATGATTGGGGAGGAAGTGGAAGTTCATGAGATCATACCTCTAGAACTCTACAAGGTGGCTGACAAGTCTTCCACTTTGGCAAGGTTAGCCTTTCCTCA
>NC_029780.3:81761850-81793312 GCF_000817695.3 Arachis duranensis | reverse complement strand
AACTATTGGGAGCAACTCAACACCTCTTTGGAAGGCTTGAGTTACAACATGGACCAACTAAGGGTAGAGCACCAAGAGCACTCCACCATTCTCCATGAGATTAGAGAAGATCAAAGAGCTATGAGGGAGGAGCAACAAAGGCAAGGAAGAGACATAGAGGAGCTCAGGCATTCCATTGGATCATCAAGAGAAAGAACTAGCCGCTATCACTAAGGTGGACCCGTTCTTTGATTTCCTTGTTCTTATTTTTCTGTTTTTCGATTTTGATGCTTTATGTTTGTCTATGTTTATGTTAACATTACATGATCATTAGTGTCTAGTGTCTATGCCTTAAAGCTATGAATAATTCCATGAATCTTTCACCTCTCTTAAATGAAAAATGTGCCTAATTACAAAAGAACAAGAAGTACTTGGATTTCAAATTTTATCTTGACATTAGTTTAATTATTTTGATGTGGGGCAATACTTTTTGTTTTCTGAATGAATGCTTGAACAATGCATATTTTTTAGAGTGAAGTTTATGAATGTTAAAATTGTTGGCTCTTGAAAGAATGATGAACAAAGAGAAATGTTATTGATAATATGAAAAATCATGAAATTGATTCTTGAAGCAAGAAAAAGCAGTGAAAAAGAAAAAAAGTAGCGAAAAAAAGTGGCTGAAAAAGAAAAAAAGTAGCAAAAAAAAGTGGCAAAAAAAAAGAAAGAAAAAGAAAAAGCAAGCAGAAAAAGCCAATAGCCCTTAAAATCAAAAGGCAAGGGTAAAAAGGATCCAAGGCTTTGAGCATTAATAGATAGGAGGGCCCAAGAAAATAAAATCTAGGCCTAAGCGGCTAAATCAAGCTGTCCCTAACCATGTGCTTGTGTCATGAAGGTCCAAGTGAAAAGCATGAGACTGAGTGGTTAAAGTCATGATCCAAAGCAAAAAGAGTGTGCTTAAGAACTCTGGACACCTCTAATTGGGGACTTTAGCAATGCTAAGTCACAATATGAAAAGGTTCACCCAGTTATGTGTCTGTGGCATTTATATATCCGATGGTAATATTGGAAAACAAAGTGCTTAGGGCCACAGCCAAGACTCATAAAGTAGTTGTGTTCAAGAATGAACATACTGAACTAGGAGAATCAATAACACTATCTAGAATTCTGAGTACCTGTAGATGCCAATCATTCTGAATTTCAAAGGATAAAGTGAGATGCCAAAACTATTCAGAAACAAAAAGCTTCTAGCCTTGCTCAGCTAATTGGGACTAAGTTTCATTGATATTGTGAGATTCATTGAATGTTCTCTTCTTTTTATCCTATTTAATTTTCAGTTGCTTGGGGACAAGCAACAATTTAAGTTTGGTGTTGTGATGAGCAGATAATTTATACGCTTTTTGGCATTATTTTTAGGTAGTTTTTAGTAGGATCTAGCTACTTTTTAGTATATTTTTGTTAGTTTTTAAGAAAAATTCACATTTTTGGATTTACTATGATTTTGTGTGTTTTTTTGTGATTTCAGGTATTTTCTGGCTGAAATTGACGGACCTGAGCAAAAATCTGATTAAGATGCTGAAAAAGGACTGCTGATTCTGTTGGATTCTGACCTCCCTGCACTCGAAATATAATTTTTCGAGCTAAAAAAATCCAAATGGCGCGCTCTAAATTGCGTTGGAAAGTAGACATCTTGGGCTTTCCAGCAATATATAATAGTCCATACTTTGCTCGCGTTTTGATGACGCAAACTGGCGTTCAAACACCAACTTCCTGCCTTATTCTGGCATTAAACGCCAGAAACAAGATAGAAGCTGCAGTTAAACGCCCAAACTGGCATAAAAGCTGGTGTTTAACTCCAAGAAAAGTCTCTACCCACGAAAGCTTCAATGCTCAGCCCAAGCACACACCAAGTGGGCCCGAAAGTGGATTTCTGCATCATTTACTTATTTTTGTAACCCTAGTAACTAGTTTAGTATAAATAAAACTTTTTACTATTGTACTAACATCTTTGGACTTTTGGAACATCTTTGGATCATTTTTAGTCCGTAGACATTGGGGGCTGGCCTCACGGCCATGCCTGGACCATCATCACTTATGTATTTTCAACGGTGGAGTTTCTACACCCCATAGATTAAGGTGTGGAGCTCTGCTGTTCCTCGAGTATTAATGCAAAGTACTATTGTTCTTCTATTCAATTCAAGCTTATTCTTATTCTAAGATATTCACTCGTACTTCAACCTGATGAATGTGATTACCCGTGACACTCATCATCATTCTCACTTATGAATGCGTACCTGACAACCACTTCCGTTCTACCTACGAAAGCTAGAGTGTGTATATCTTGGCCTCCTGGTCTACGATGCATGGTTGCTTCTCCTGACAATAAAGCCTTCCATTCCTGAGATCAGAGTCTTCGTGGTATAAGCTAGAATCAATTGGCAGCATTCTTGAGATCCGGAAAGTCTAAACCTTGTCTGTGGTATTCCGAGTAGGATCTGGGATGGGATGATTGTGACGAGCTTCAAACTCACGAATGTTGGGCGTAGTGACAGACGCAAAAGGATCAATGGATCCTATTCCAACATGAGTGAGAACCGACAGATGATTAGCCCTACGTAACCCATAGCCGGACCATTTTCACTAAGAGGACGGACAGTAGCCATTGACAACGGTGATCCCCCAACATACAGCTTGACATGGAAAGGAGTATGAATGATTGAATGATGACAGTAGGAAAGCAGAGATTCGGAAGGAATAACGCATCTCCATACGCTTATCTGAAATTCCCAGCAATGAATTACATAAGTATCTCTATCTTTACTTTACATTTTATTTATCTTTTAATTTTCAAAACTCTATAACCATTGGAATCCGCTTGACTGAGATTTACAAGACCACCATAGCTTGCTTCAAGCTGACAATCTCCGTGAGATTAACCCTTACTCACGTAAAGTTTATTACTTGGATGACCTAGTGCACTTGCTGGTTAGTTGTGCGAAGTTGTGAAAAAGAGTTGAGATTATAATTGTGCATACCAAGTTGTTGGTGCCATTGAGATCACAATTTCGTGCACCACAAGGCATCGACAAAGACGATAGAAATGGCGAGGAACGGAAAAAAAGGCGCGGTGGTACTAGGATCACGACCTTCTCTCTCAGTTGCAAGCCTTCTCTCTTCGTGGCTCTACTGTCGATGGCGACGTAGCGTGATGGCGGCGCGATGGACGGTGGTGAGGTACGGCGACGTGATGGTGGCGACGACCTAGAGCATGACCAGTGGCGGCTATGGCAGCAGTCTCCCTCTTTCACCGGCGCTCCCTCTCTCTTTCTCGGATCTCCTCTTTTCTCGGTCAGCAACGGCGGTGACTCCCCACGGACGATGATGCAGCACGGCGGCGAGAAGCTCGCACAGTGGTAGGGCGCGGCTGGCCGACAAGCTCCTCCTTCCTCTCTTCCCTTCTTCTCTGCGGTCCTTTCCCCATTTCCCTTTTCTTTCTTTCTTTCTTTTTCTGATGTGTGTGTGTGCATGTGTTTTGTTGGACAAATGGGGGTTGCGGTTGCTACTATTTAGATCAAATCATATAAAATTCTTATTAATCTATAACTACCAACTTTATATTTTAAATATAGAAAATAGCTCAATAATTGTAAAATTATATAATTCTAGGACTTTAAATTGTAAATAGGAAAATAATCCATAATTATGGAGTTTATATAAAAACCTTAATTTATTTTAAATCCAATTAATCAAAACTGCCTTTAATTATTCTCAATAAAATAATTTCTAAAATTTTAGTTTAAAATAGGACTTTTCAAAAGTTCTGGTTCTTACACTCTATATTTTTCAATCTAAGACAAAAACAGATATACAGGAAAAAATAGAATTTCACCATAATCACTTTTGCAATAATTGCACAAAAAAGTAAATTTCACATTTAAGAATTAAAATTCAACCTACTAAGAAATTTACAAATCTAAAATTATCTACATGTAAAGCATAATATGAGCTTATACAGAAATTAAATCATGCCTCATGGGTCATGATTTATGGTTTCTTTTTCAAAGAAGTCCTTACAGCCAGAAAAAAAGACATAGATGAATAGAAATGATAGAAAGAAATAAGTACAAACTGTTGAGGAGTGAAGATCCACTCGGCACCGTGGGTAGAGAGGTCAGAAAATCCGCCATGTCTAATCAGAAAAATGTTGGCCAAATGCTTTAGTATGCACATTTATGATATTAGTAAGCACATTTATAAGGGGAAAAACCATAAATTATGTTAGTGATGGACAAAAAACGTTAATAAAAGAAATAGTAGCTATGATTTTCCCTAAAAATGGCATCTGGGTTCAGGTGTAGCAATAGTTCCTTGATGTACTGATCAAATTGTAGCTATGATTTTCCCTAAGAATTTTAAAATTTGAGAGAATTTTAAATGATATTAAATTTAATTCATCAATTGAACTTGCTTCATTTACAGAGTTCCATTTTACAAAAATTAAACCTAGTAAACATAAATAAGGAGAGAACTATAAAATTGAAAGAACTCATATTCCTTGGAGGCATTTCATCGAACACCTTCATTACACAAAAATATTCCTTCCTCACAATCCCTTCACGCTACATCTTTGAACTATCAATCAAGTAGAAAGTCTAAGGGTTAATACTAGAAGTATTAAGTAAATTGATTTAGCAGATTTGACATTTCAGATAAATATTTTGTTTTTTGATATAAGCACATTACATTCACAGAAACATGAACTAGAAGAGCATAGAATTTCAACAAATAGTGAAGTATCAACTTAGGTCAGAAGCATTACTTATACAAGGCTTATATACTAGTATGAAACAATGATTACTTATACAACTATGAAGCTAAAACGAACTAACAAGCAACATGCAAAATTAAAAAGCAAATTCAAACTAAGAAAGCAACATAAACTCAAAGAATTAGAAGACTCCAAAAATAAAACCGCAACACCCCTCCCAAATTCATCGAAACAGTCAAAAATACATGCACACCTTATGCTACTAACTTAGTTCACCATTGATATATCATTCTTCTTTGTTCTTTATCACTGAAAATGGAGAGAACAAGTAGGACAGAGTGAGATAGAGATAACAAGCAAGAAAGATTGTGTTGAATGCAGAATCAACAAATTCTAACAAATCGTGTGTTAAACACAGAATCAACAAATCCTAACAAATCTCAAATAAGATTTATTACTAAGAAAACTTCAATTTCAACTTGATCTGCCAGATTCATTAGGATCAAGCAAGCAAATAGAGCAAAAGTAATAACACCGAGAGAATCATAGGCTTCTAAGTATTCAAACCAAAATTGAAAAAAATAAAGAAAGAAGACCTACCAGCGGCAATAATCTTGTGCGTCTACGTATAAGAACGGCGGTGGTACAAGCAGTAGAGGTGTGGTGTTGCGACAAGAGCAGCAACGGTTGTTGGAAGACCTTGGTGACATAGATCTGAGACAAACAAACGATGACAGCCAGGCGGATCTGAGGTGGATCAGATGGAAATGAAGTCCAATGAATCTTTTGTGGAGGAGATATATTGACAAGAAATGCACTTACTCTCGATCCCAGAGGGGGAAGAGGAGCCTTCGCTCGATTTTAGAAGCCTTTGGAACTGCGGCAACGATGCCGATGGCGACGAACTTAGAGTTTTGGCGGTGAGTGCTCTCTTCTATGTGATGACATGTCACCATGTCATGTTTTTCTATGCTTTTTCATACAAGAAATTGATGATTTGTGCTTAAATATTGCATGTCATGTTTTTCTATGCTTTTTCATACAAGAAATTGATGATTTGTGCTTAAATATTGAATGCTTTTGTGCTTAAATAGTATATTTCCTTGATCTTTTATTTTTATAAATCTTGTAGGAAATAAGAAGAAAAAGAAGCAAAGAAGCACAAAATAAGTTAAAAAGGAGAAAAAAAGAGCTTTGGGGCACACTTTGAAGTTGGAGCACACTTTGGAGCCATAGGTCATGCTTTTAAAAGCATGGCCCATGACCAAACCAAGGGAAGAAAAGCGTGTCTCACAACAAGGAACAAAAAAAAGGGAAGCAAGGCACAAAGCTAAGTTAACTTAGTTAACTGAGCATCAAAGAAAGCAAGGCAAGAGCATAAAGCTCAGTTCACTAAGTGAGCTTTATCGGGCTTCTTCAAAAATAAATTCAAAGCAAAATCTCAAGGAATGAAGCCACCAAGTTTTAAACTTATGACCCAAGGGAAGCAAGGAACGTTCCTTGCAAGGAAAACAAGCAAAAATTGGCCAAAAAGCCTTTCCCAAGGTTCGAACAAGGGACCTCATGCTACAAAGCTTGCAAGGAAAATAAGCTAAAATGAATTAGCAAGGATTCGAATCTGGGAGCTCCATGGAGAACAAGGGAGGAGCGATACTCTTTGTGCAAAGAAAATAAGCCAAAATGGCTCTCCCAAGGTTCGAACTCAAGGCATCACACTCCAAGGTGGGGCGCTACTCTCCCCCACTCCCCATACTTTGGCACGCCAAGGAGCAAGTGAGACGCACAAATTGGCATGCCACAAGCAAATAGAGAGCTCGGTTCACTTAATCAACTGAGCCGTTCCCTGGGAGTAGCACCCATGGTCCAAAATTCAATTAAAAATCAAATTGAATTCAATTCTTCATCAATTGAACCAAGGCCAACTAGACCCATCTCTTTTCAAATCCAAAGCAAGCAAAGCCCACATCATCACTCAAAGGCACAAGAACAAGTTAGCTTAGGAATTTATTTTAATTATAATTTTGTTTAGAATTTCATTTTTTATTTTTATTTTCATTTTGTGAAAAGCCTATATAAGGCATCATTTTCATCTTTGTTAAAGGCTGGCTCCAATAGGGAGTTTTGCACTCTTTAGTTTTTATTTTGCTCTCTTTTTTAGTTTTCATTTCTATTTTCAATCTTGGGTGAAGAATTGAAGGAATTCTATTTCATTCTCCATCTGAGATTTCTCTTTGTTTTGCTTGTCTGCATAATTTCAGTGAATTGTAATTTGAATCAAGGCTTTCTTTACTGCTTCCATCTCTATTTCTTCTTCAAATTGTTTCTCTGTTGGATCAAGGAAGGAATTGAGATCTAGACTTGTTTTCTAGTCTCTTTGATTTCCTGAGATCTTCAATCTCATTTTGCAATTAAACTGAATTTAATTTCTGTTTGCTTCTTCAAGCAATTCTGCTTTCTGTTTAAGATCTGTTGCAAGTTACTCTTCTGCTTGATTGCTCCATACATTCTCTTGTTGAATTTTAATTCCCAGCACCCAAGTCCTTTTACTTTTCATGCAATTTAATTCTTCTGCAATTCTAAGTTCTGATTCACTGCAATTTTGCTTCTCTATTTACATTGCTCCCAATTTACTTTCCTGCAATTTAAGCTTGCTACAAGAGTTTTGAGTTCTGATCTATTACTCTATTTAAATTCCCTGCACTCAATCCCCTTCACATTTAATGCAATTTATATTTCTTGTCATTTAAGATTCTGTCAATTTACATTTCTTGCTCTTTAAGTTTTCTGCCTATTTACATTCTGTCATTTACAATTCTTGTCAAATTACTTTCTGTTGGCTACATTTCATCCAATTTCCCTTAAATGTTAGCTTGACTAAACTAATCACCACTAAAGTTGCTTGATCCATCAATTCCTGTGGGATCGACCTCACTCTAAGTGAGTTATTATTACTTGATGAGACCCGGTACACTTGCTGGTTAGATTTGTGTGTTTGGAAATTCGTTTTCCACAAAAACACCATCACTATCTCTGTTTCACGCACTCTCCTTTTGTTTGTTAATTGGTCAATTGTTATGAAAACAATTATTTTAGTAATAATAATACTAGCCATAGCACTATTACCACTAAAATTTTTTAACTAAAAGTATTTTTATATACTTTTTAATGGAATTAATAATAATTGCCATTATAATATATATTTTTAGTGGTAAATATATAATTTCCATAAAAACACAACTTAAATAAAACAAATAGCAGCCATTAAACTATTGCCACTAAAATTTAGTCGCTAAAACCAATATTTCTTATAGTGATGGTCAATTGATTATTCTAGTTAGATAGTACAAAATAAGTGTTTCAATAGTAAATAGCATGAAAATAGAAAATTTAACAAAAGCGAACTAAAATTGGTTAAGAAAATAAGATGATAAAGATAGTTAAGGTGTCAAAGATATTCACTCTTTAGGAAAACAATCCTTATGTCTATTTATATGAGGTATGCAAAGTGATAACGAAAAAATTCTTCTTTCCATTAATAACTACTGGCAAGGGTATCGGGTCATATCAAGTAATAAAACTCACAAGAGTGAGGTCGATCCCACGAGAATTAAAGAATTAAGCAATCAATAGTTAATTGATTATTCTAGTTAGACAAGCATAATTGGGTGGTGAGCAACATGAAATGTAAATGACATAAAAGTAAATGACAAGAAAAGTACAGTACCAGAATGTAAAGTGCAAGAAAATAAATGACTATAAAGTAAACATCAGAAATAAAGGGAAAATGAACATTGGGATAAAGAGATATTGAATTCTCTGGATCAATTGCTTTCATCTCATCTTCAATCATGCAACTCATTGATCTCTTAGCAATCATGAATGATTGAATTCCAATTCATTGGCAATCCAATCTCTCTCTCTCTTTGAATAATTGCCAATTTCTTGATCTAATTGCTCATGAGGAGAGATGAAGCTTGGTCACTGATTATACCACACACCTTCATAGATCCAAGTATTGGGAGAATTATATATCACTATATCTGACCAACCCCAAACCTACTCCAATGTTAGAAAGATTTCAAGCATGATTCTATGAGTCCTTTTCCGAGGCTCACATAGAATCCAAGTACATTCAATTTTATTCCCATAATAATTGAATGCTTGAATGAAGAACAAAATATTTCAGGTAAATCTAAGAGAGATGAAGAGAAAAAGAAGAATAAAAACAATTTAATCCATTGAAAAATAATAGAGCTCTCTTTCCCAATGGAAAAAGTTAGTAATTCATAAAAAATTTTACAAGTAAGAAAGAAAATAGAGGAGAAGAGAATGGTGGAAGGGAAGGGTCCGAAGACCCACTCCTAGTGGTGTGTGCTCTCTGTGCTTGAATTGATTCCTAATTCTATGAAACTAAGGCCTTTATATAGGCTCTCCTAAATTATAATGAAAGAAAAATTAACTATTCTAGATACTTCTTGTGGCCTTGATTGAGAGGCAATCAGTGAGCTTGCTTGCATGAGGTTTGGGTGGACCTTGAATTAATAATGAAGCTTCAAGGTTCACTTGCATGTGTTGAACGCTCACTTGGGCGGTAGATGTATCGAGCGTGCTTCACATTGGGTGTTGGTGACATGATTTAGGGGTGCTTTGGCAAGTGATGGGCGCTCTCTTGGGCACTGGTTTGCGAGCGTGGAAGCAAGCGCCCTTCAATTTAAGTGCAGATTTTCCTCGTCATGTGTACGCATCGCCCACGTGTATGCGTGACCCTTGATTCTGGCGCTCTCCAACGAGCAAGAGAAGCAAGCGTGGAGGGCTTCCAGGAGAGCATTGCGTTGTCTTGCGAGCGTGCACTAGAGCATGGGAGTGAGTGCCGGTCACGCGTACGCGTGACCCTTTGTCAAAGGCGCTCTTTGGCGAGTGTTACAACGAGCGTGGATGGCGAGCGTGCGTCACTGGGCGCTTGTGTGCGAGCTTGGAAGTGAGCGCTAGGTCTTCTTCTCATGCATAGGTGTCACCCACGCGTACGCGTGACCCTTTATATTGGCGCTGGTGGGTAAGCATGCTAGAGAGCATGAAAGTGAGTGCCAAGGCCTCCCAAGGCAGCGCTAGTGCTTGCAAGAGAGCGTGACTATGATAGCGCTGGGTGTCTTATTGCTTGTTTCGCCAAGAATGCTTGTTTTGTGCTTTTTTACTTCCTTTTTCCATCATATGCTACAAAATAAATCATATCAAAGAGATGGAAGTAATCTATGACTTAAGCACAAAAATACTCAATGATTAAGCATTATGAACTAATTTTTTATTTGAAGAAGCATAGAAAAACACAACATGATGCCCATGCATCACGAAACCAAACTTAAACTTTGCTTGTCCTCAAGCAAATAAAGAATCATGCAATAGATTTGACAAACCAAGTTGAGAAGAGTATCGATTTTTATGTTCATGGTTGGCTAGTTTCTTATGCATGCTACAATCACAAAAGAGATTCAAATGATTGATGCTTCTATCTAGCTCATTTTATGAAAACTTTTTCTTTATTTTCCTTCCTTGAAACAAGCTTTTCATTCTCTTCTTAGCTTAGCTTTTTGGGTGCTTTGCACCATTTGTTGAAAGCTACGACTCTAAATACTTTGTTTTCAAGTATTACCACTTGATACTTAAGCACCACAAGAATTTAATTAGAGGACTCTTTGAGCTCATTTGTTTATTTTTTTACTCTCTAATCATTGATGCTCAGAGCTTTGAGCTTTCAGGAAGTGCTTTACACTTGATCCTAGCCTTGACTCTAAGTGTTTTGTTTTCAAGCTTTTTGCTTGATACATAAACACCACAAGTACTTGACAAATAAATTGTCATTGGTACTCAGCCCTCAGCTTTCTCATTCTTTCCCTTTTCTTTTCTTACCTTAATTGCATTTGCTTCTTCAAGGTTTTCATGATTTAAAAAATTTCATAAAATGCCCTAGATAAAAAATTCAATTAAACAAATTCAAATGCATTTGAGCAACAATAATCATGTTAGCCTCCAAATACTTATATGCTCATGCTAGCCTCTTCTTTAATTACCATGTTTGTTTATGATCATGATACTTACTTACTTTGACTCACAACATTCAAGATGGTAGTCATAATGTCATAGCAACATGTTAGAATTAAAAAATCAAACTATGCTCATTCACAAGGAATAATCACACATGCATACAAAGAAAATAGAAGACAATCATGCAATTTAAAGTATTGGAAACAAATAAGAGGAAAAGGAACTTTACCACATTTTAGTTCATCTTCATTGTTGTTGTCACTTTCTTCCCATTCTTCCCCCCTTCCACATCAAACTTAGAATGATTTCTTGTACTCAAATAACATATAAAATAGTGGTGATGGGGTTTATGATGGGTCATGAATGTCTTAAACAATGAAATGTGAGTAATGGATGTGGTTAAGCAAGCAAAGTTAAAAATAACAATAAGCACTAAAGAAACAGAGACATGAGGATTGCACTAATAAGTGGTGTTGCATGATACATTGCATAAAAAGATTAAGTGGCACATCAAACTTAGTATGACACTTTTAATTGAAATTGATGCAAGTATCAGTGAAGAATTGGAAACAAATTGTTGCAAGGCAAGACCAAACTTATTTTATGCAATCTCATATCAATTTATTGGAAGGAAAACAAGGTAAAGAAATAAACTGTTCTATGTTCATAACACAATCACCAAGAGAAAAAAATGTCACGAATAGGGGCTTTTTGGTGAGGCATTAACACAAACAGTTAAGAAGCAATAGAAGATAAGGAAACAAAAGAAATTAAATGAACAAAACAAAAGAAAAAAATATCTAATCTAGGTAATCAACCAACTAGTTGTTTGTTAATCACAATTAATCCTCGACAACGGCGCCAAAAACTTGATAACAAAACAAATTTCTTCTTTCCGTTAATAACTACGGACAAGTGCACTGGGTCGTATCAAGTAATAAAACTCACAAGAGTGAGGTCGATCCCACAAGGATTAAAGGATTAAGCAATCAATAGTTAATTGATTATTCTAGTTAGACAAGCATAATTGGGTGATGCGCAAAATAAAAAGTAAATGATATAAAAGTAAAGAAAGAAATAAAGTGCAGCAAAGTAACTGACAAGAAAAGTACAGTACGGGAAAGTAAAGTGCAAGAAAATAAATGACTATAAAGTAAACATAAGAAATAAAGGGAAAATGAACATTGGGATAAAGAGATATTGAATTCTCTGGATCAATTGCTTTCATCTCATCTACAATCATGCAACTCAATAATCTCTTGGGAATCATAAATGATTGAATTCCAATTCCTTGGCAATCCAATCTCTTTCTCTCTAAATAATTGCCAATTCCTTGATCTAATTGCTCATGGGAGAGATGAAGCTTGGTTACTGATTATACCACACACCTTTATGGATCCAAGTATTGGGAGAATCGTGTGTCACTATATCCGACCAACCCCAAACCTACCCCAACGTGAGAAAGATTTCAAGTATGATTTTATGAGTCCTTTTCCAAGGCTCACATAGAATCCAAGTACATTCATTTTCTTTTCCAAAATGATTGAATGCTTGAATGAAGAACGAAATATTTCAAGTGAATCAAAGAGAGATGAAGAGAAGAAGAAGAATAAAAACAATTTAATACATTTGAAAACAATAAAGCTTTCTTTCCCAATGGAAAGAGTTAGTAATTCATAAAAATATTTACAAGTAAGAAGGAAAATGGAGAAGAGAAGGGTGAAAGGGAGGGGTCCGAAGACCCACTCCCAGTGGAGGGTGCTCTCCACGCTAGAATTGTTTCCTAATTCTATGAAACTAAGGCCTTTATATAGGATCTCCTAAATTTCAAATTCTAATGAAATTAAAAACGAGTTAGAATGAAATGAAAATTAACTATTCTACATGCTTCTTGTGGCCTTGATTGAGTGGCAATTAGTGGGCTTTCTTGCATGAGGTTTGGGTAGACCTTGAATGAATAATGAAGCTTGAGGGTTCACTTGCATAAGTTGAGCGTTCACTTGGGCTTTTGATGTAACGAGCATGCTTTTAATTGGGTGTTGGTAACATGCTCCAGGGGCGCTTTGGCAATTGTTGGGCGCTCTCTTGGGCGCTGGTTTGCGAGCGAGAAATCCAGCGTCCTTCAATTTGAGTGCAGATTTTCCTTGTCACGCGTACGCGTCTCCCATGCGTACGTGTCACCCACGCGTACGCGTGACCCTTGATTCTAGCGCTCTCCAATGAGCGTGAGTGAAAGCATGAGGAGCAAGCGTAGAGGGCTTCCAGGAGACCACTGCGTGTCTTGTGAGCGTGCACTATAGCATGGGAGTTAGCGTCGGTCACGTGTACGCATCACCCACACGTACGCATGACCCTTTGTCAAAGGCGCTCTTTGGCGAGCACTGCAACGAGCGTGGAAGGCGAGCATGGGTCATTGGGCGCTTGTGTGCGAGCTTAGAGGCAAGTGCTGGGTCATTTTGTCAGGCGCACGCGTCGCCCATGCGTACGCGTGACCCTTCTTGCTGGCCCTAGTGGGCAAGCGTGCCAGAGAGCGTGAAAGTGAGTGCCAAGGCCTCCCAGGGCAGCGCTGGTGCTTGTAAGAGAGCGTGACTATGAGAGCGCTGGGTGTCTTATTGCTTGTTTTTCCAGGAATGCTTGTTTCGTGCTTTTTTACTTTCTTTTTCCATCATCTGCTACAAAATAAGTCAAATCAAAGAGATGGAAATAATCTATGACTTAGGCACAAAAATACCCAATAATTAAGCATTATGAACAAATTTTTTATATGAAAAAGCATAGAAAAACATAACATGATGCCCATGCATCACAAAGATCAATCACGATGAATCATAAATAATCAAATTCTAATTTCTTGGTAATTTAATTTCTCTTTAACCTAATTAACCGCTAATTTCTTAGTCAATTACTTAAGAAAAAGAGGTGAAGCACACTTTTGACTCAATTTCAAGTAAGAATCAAAAGTAGTCTGTAGGTTGAATTATATGTCACGTATTCAAGCTAGTCCTAAACAATTGAAACTCACAAAGAATCACACACTCTTTGAAACTATTCCTAGTGAAATAAAAAATTAGTGAGAAAGAGTTTTCAAGCTAATTCAAATATTAATTTTTTTCAAAATAATATTTTGAATCCAAGACGAAGTTAGAATGTTTTTCAACAATTCTAAATCTTTAGTGATAAAGAACGAAAACTCAATCATGAAATAAATCAAGGCATAACTCTCATATAAAATAAAACACTTAGATTAATAATTCATAAAAAGATGAACAGAGCTCCTAACCTTAACCAAGGAGATTAGTGGCTCATGCTTCAAAATAAAAAATAGAATATGAAAAATGGCAGAAAGTCTGATGATCCTTTTCAGAGTGTTTCTAAGAACATTATATTATTAAACATAAAAACAAAACCTAATCATTAAATTCAAACTTAATTCAAAACAAAATCAAATCAAAGTAAATCTTCCGCATTAAATCCTCAGCTTTATGTCTTCCGATTCAAGGCTTCAGTTATCCAATTCTAGCATCCTTATTGGGCTTGGAGAGTTATAAAAAATGTTACAATAGATCTTCTATAGTAACATTATGAGAAATGTTATAATAAACCTTTCTTAGTAACACTTAAAGAAATGTTACCATAGATATATTTTGTAACACATTAAAAAAATGTTACCATAGATATTTTTTGTAATACTTAAAAAATGTTACAATAGATATTTTATGTAACACTTAGAAAAATATTACCATAGATATTTTTTGTAACACTTCCAAAAATGTTACCATAGATATTTTTTATAACACTTAAAGTGTTACAAAAGATCTTTAATAACATTTTTTTAGTTATATTATACTATTTTTATTTTATATTATACACTATAAATATACTAAAATTAATTACTACAACATGAAATATTTCATTAAATTCACAAATTCACAAAATAAAATTTTTATAACCTCTTTCATTAATCAATAATCATTGTACAAGTTTGTTTCGTGATGCAAATAAAATGCGAAAATAAAAAATACTTATAGTACTTAAACTCTATAAACATTCCATATAAAAAAAAGTGATACAAAGTACATAAAAATCCTTGCACATGTGATATAATGACCATTATCAGCATGATGCAGCACAATAGCCATATCCATTGGATTCTGTATGATTGACCGATAATTAGGTGCATCTTCATCAGAGACCAGATAATGAAAGGCATTAAATTGTTTGTCATACAATATCCTACAAGTGATACAAAAACAATATTAAGGCAAAAACCGCATGAATTTAACTTAATATATGACTTTGCCAAGTGAAGCCAAAACAAATAGCATTCGTTGACATACCAATTGCAAACATCTCTAAGGCACGTTCGCAATCTGCTTCTAACTAAACTTGACAGTTATTTTAAAATATTTTAATTTTTTATTTATTAAATACACTTAAAAGAGCAAAACATTTTTACTTATTTCATGTAATACCCTTAAAACACTCATACCTAAATCCTATTATTACTGAAAAAAGGTAATTGAGAGAACCCTAATATAATGTTAACTTACTCCCAAGGCACATCTCCAACCATAATCAAGTTCCCTTCTCCATCCTCATAAGTTAGCACATGGCACCGCTCTGCTTGTACTGCATTTTACTCGATTCCCCCTGTTCAAAACAAGCAAAATAAAACATTATAGCATTGTTGTTTTAATTAGGAAAAAGGGTTAACAAAAAAATGAGATAGAGGCATAGTGATAGAGTTTATTACAGAGTATGGTAGTGTCAAACATTTGTTCAAGAGCTTTAACCAATTTATGATAGCCATCATGAACTAAAGAGTTGAGTATTCTGCTAATTGAAATGCCTTCCATGTACACTTTCACAAAGAACTTGTTATGGTCACTGCAGTCATTTGCCAATTCAGCACCTTGTAAACTACTTGCAAGTGATGATGTTGATGATGATTGGATTTGCCACTACCCCTAACATGTAACAACAACAATTTGAGTAACAAGTTAATTGATTAAGTGATTAATTAAAAAGAAAAATGTGGTATAAGAATGTTGAAATAATAATAAAAACCTTGACTTTTTGGCTTTTCCTGAAGTAAACGAGATTTTTAAAGAACACAAACACAAGAAACATTAAACACAATTTTTTATTGTATCACTTAATTCAAATTGACAGTTATTTTGAAATGGAGATAGTGTTGAAATAAGAAATTTACCGATAAGATTCTCAGATCCACAAGGAACAAGTTCCCCATCTGGTGATATATGTCAGAAATGAATACCTACTAACAAACTATAGTCCATAATTGCCTCCTGTTCTAGAAGCTCACAGTCTCTATCAATTTGACTGGAAAACAAGTATATGTAGATATAATTAGCTTACAGTGAAGAAACAAATTAAAACTACAAAATGTATTTGGAGTTTGCTATTGTTCCACTTAACAGGCTAGCTTTCCAAGGCAAAATGATAAATTGAGTGCTGAAATCATTAATCACCTGCAGAATTCTTCAAATCGAGATGGTTGCAGCCAGAATATAAAGTTTAGATCAAGATCCTTAAGGATAGTTGTTTCACTGAGATCAGTCTCAAGCTTATCGGTTGTCCAACTAAGTGAAGATCCCTTAAGATCATAGCGTCTATCGGTGTTATATTTAGAACGGAAAAGGTTTCCCATTATGATAAATCAAACCTGGAAAATCAAACATGGTATTATTATGTTCAATTTCTAAAGATTATATCTCTTATTTCATAGTTCTGTTAAACTAGAGAGTTCTGTTATCCTATTAGAATGTGCACTAGTTAATATCAACCACTTTGAAGCTTTAATCAACCTAATAAGTGAAAGAAATAAAGAATGAGGCCTCATTTTTTGGATAAGTTTCTGTTATGCTAACACTCACTATAGGAAATGTACCTTCCTTTGGATATGTCCACTTAATTTGACATAATGCAAACCATAATACTTTGTCACCATTGTATTTTGATAAGTTCAAAAATGAGTGTAGTAGGCAGGAAGCATTCTCAATAGAGCCTGCAAAGAAATCCGGCATAACAATATCAAATAACATCATGCTTTCCTGGCATGTTTTATAAGAAATTAATTGCAAGTGTATTGTGACAAGATTGAACTCACTTTTACTTCAGCTTTCTTCATTGTCTTAATCATGTAACGGTCGTCATTCGTCAAGTAAAAGAAGCTTCCACTTTTTCCGGGGGAGCAAAGTTCACAAAGAGCTTCATTTCCGCATATGGATAACATGTAATCAGCTGGATCCACCTTGAATAGCTTCCTAAGAGCTCTGAGATTAGAGTGAGATGCACAAGTTAGTATAAATCAAGAGTCTTCATTCCAAAATTACACTTTTGTTGAAGAACTGTGCAATGTGGATAAATAACTTTGTGGCAACAACAAATTAAGAGAGCTGACCTAAAAACTACTGGACAGTAATCCTTCCACTTAAATTCGGCTGATGGATACGGTGGCATGTACTTTGATCCTTCAGGTGGAAATCTTGTCCACACTTTCTCCTTAAATATTTCAACTTAAGGAGTTAAAACAAATTGATGATAAGGGAGCAGGTCTTGCAACAAAGTGCTTATGAAATAACCCAAAGAAAACTAGGCAAGAGTTAAAATAAAGTAACCAAATAGTTCAAAAGTCATACAAATAATCAGATTGATGTACCTTATTCCTAGTTGTAAATTAAGCATGAGCTCATATTGACAAGAGATTGAAGATATGCTAGAAGGACATGATTAGGTGACCACTTTAGACTCTATATTGACAAGGGGTCAACTAGTTTCACAACATGTAATAACGTCTTTGCAATATGTATCACAGAAATTACTCATAGAGTTCCACCCAGTCATAATTCTAAGGTTAGTTGATTACAAATATTACAACAATATACAATAGTGGAGCTTTAATATTCGGTTTCAGTACAAAGAACAGCAAATTCTGTCATGAAGGAGCAGCAACAGTATGAAGGTAAACTAGGTTATACACGCTTACCACATAAGAAACCTAAAGGTGCAAAATATATAGGTTTTCCAAGATATATAACAAAATGAGTGATATGAAGCGATTTCTCTCTGCTAAATTCAACTTGATCAGGATTCAGTACTCATTTAATTGTGAAACTTCAAACTATGTAAAATTAATATGAATCTTCTGGAACAGATTAAAACGTCAATTAATAGGACAAGCGAACAATTAATCAATCAAGCAATTACAATTCACAATCAGAAAGAGAGATAGAGAATCATGATCTTAGCAAGGAAGGGACGTTTGAAGTATTACCAGGATGGAATGGCAAGGGGAATTCAATCCAACAATCAGGTCGCATGGAAATTTCCTTGACGAAACGAACAACCTCCTCCGTCGTAACAGGCACCACGTCGCCGTCGCCGTCGACGTCACTTTGCCATTTGTGGTCGGGCTCCAGCTGCAATAGTTGAGAGGCGAGTTTGGAGATCCCCGTGATGGCTTTGTTGGACGAGAGAAGCGATAGAGAGTTCTTGAAGCTACCGTTGATCTCCTCTAGGTCGTTCCAGATTCCGATGAGAGCCTGCGACGGTGGCGAAGACGAGGAATCACGCACTTGTGGTTTTGATTTACCAATTGTGAGATTGATGAGGCGGAGTAAGGGATCAGAGAAGTGGAACAAGATATGACTGAGGAAGAGCAAGAGGTGGTTTCACTATGAGAGTGAGAGTGAGAACGATTATGAGCGGTTTTTGCAAGGGGATTTCATGGCATAAGTGTTTCGATTTTGAGAGCTATCTGAAAATAGGTAACGATTTTTGTAAGTTATTTAAAAATTTAATGGTATTTACTAATGTTTGAATATGAATGTTACCTAAAAATTAATTTTATGATAATTACTAACATTTATTAAAATGTTAACGGATAAGTGTTATTGAATTTCTATAATGTAGTAGTGAAATGCCAACCCATGGCATGTAGAAACGCCAATATGTGGCATGCAAAACATCACTCCTCTTTGGTCTATAGAGCTTCCTCTTTCTTCGCGTGTGAGACACCCTTGTTCTGGTGTGTGGCACACCCAAATGGGTCCTTGAAGTGATCTTCTGGATATTTGGCCCAGCGTGCAACGCCAAGCTTTGGCGTGTAAAATGCCATTTAACAAATCAAGTCCTGGGAGTGTGACATTGGCGTATGACATGCCAATATGTGGTGTTCAAAAACTCCAATATAAAATGCTCCACAACAAGTGTTAAAGGCGTGTGAAGCTTGCACGCCTATCTCTTTTGGTGTTTAAAACACCTACTACTCATGGGGGTCATGCATACGCATGGGGGCATGTGTACGTATGACCCTTCAATCTTCTAGCTTTTGTGCATACGCATGGGTCCATGTGTACGCACGAATATAATTTTAAAGGTGTTTCCATTCTACACGCTCGCTCTTCCTGATGTGTAAAACACCATGCCATGCACGTCCAAAAATGTCTATTTTACATGGCGTGTGACAGCCCACTTCCTTGGCGTGTTGCATGCTCATTTTTCGCTCAAATTGCCTTGGTTTGGATAATCTAGAAAGTTGGCCCGACATGCAATGCTGTGTCTTGGCGTGTTGCACGCTGGGTCCTTGAAATTGTCTTAGGAAGTGCTTGGAAGTGACAAAGAAAGGTGGCATGTAGAACACCAATGGTATGGCATATGGAACGCTAATGGTTCCCTAGATGGTGCCCTTTTGTTGTCGAAGGCGTCTGACACGCCAAGGTTTGGGCGTGTTGCACGCCCTTGCTTTATGTCACTTCTTTTAGCGTCAAAGAATAGTGACTTTCACCCACAGTCTCAACATCCACCATAAACTATTATATTCGCTATAATTGAGACCCATTATTCAAATCGATGGGGGAAAACTAATGAGCTCAGATATTAATGAACTCTATCGAAGAGTTATCTATCGGAACAATACTCTTATCGATCTATTAACAACAAGTAGATCTACGCCAAGCGAATTAGTAATGTGCCAGGAGAAATTGGTACAAGAAGCCGTGGATACGCTTCTGGATAATGGAATCCGCGGGCAACCGATGAGGGAAGGTCATAATAAGGTTTACAAATCATTTAAAGCTCTGGAATTTGGCTTTCTAATGCTGTTGAAAGCACATAATTTGGACTCATACAGCTCAAGTTATCATCAATTTATCATGCAGAGGTTAGGGCTGGGCGTGTGGCATGCTAATGGTTGGCGTATGGAATGCCAATGGTCTCGCGCTACTTTTTTCTGCGGCAAAGAATGGTGTTTTGCACCCACAGACTCAACTTTCATAACAGATTGTTATATATCATTAGAAAGATCCAAAAGTTGGCTTTCTAATTCTACTAGAACTACTTCATTTAGACCTCTATAGCTCAAGTTATTCTCATTGGAGTGTGTAGAGGTTAGAGTTGACAATATCCACAAACTCTCTTTGCACTTGTCTTCAATGCTTGATTCCCTTTGCTTACGCTTTGCTTCTCTTTTGCTATCATTCACCTACAATTATGAAGAAATTAAAGCACTCAAAGTACTAATAGAATATCATAATAAAGCATATAGTTATCAAACAAAAGGTTATCAATTTCACCTAAGAACTCTCCAAGAATACTAATAGTTTCATGCAGGAAACCAGAGCTTCAATTAGAAATTTGGAAGTTCAAATGGGTCAGTTAAGTAAGCAAGTAGCTGAGAGGCCCCTCACACCTTCCCCAGTGATACAGTGTCCAACCCAAGAGAAGAATGTAAGGCCATACATCTGAGAAGTTGTAAGGTAGCAAGTACAGAAGCACATATTTCTGAGGAGCCAGTTGAAAAAGAAGCTCCAGAGGAGACAAAGGACAAAAGGAGCACACCCTTAAAAGACATCCGCACAACCTTTTTGAGTTGATGTTGAGCAATATAAAATGAAGTTTCCAATACCCGAGTACAAGCCAAATATTCCAGATCCTCAGCAGCTTCAGAAGGCATCCAAAGACAAGTAATTTTCAAGATTCCTAGAAGTCTTCAGGAAGCTGCAGATCAACATTCCTTTTGAAGAGGCTTTAGAGCAGATTCCTCTCTATGCTAAAATCATGAAGGAACTGTTGACCAATAAGAGGAATTGGAGAGAGAGTGAAACCATGGTGCTCACTAAGGAATGCAATACAATTATCAAGTAAGATCTCCCTGAGAAGATGCAAGATCTGGGAAGCTTTTTAATTCCTTGCACCATTGGAGATATTACTATTCAGAGGGAATTACGTGATCTTGGAGCAAGCATTAATATCATGCCACTTTCTTTAATGAGAAAGCTCCAAATTGATGAGGTAAAACCCACTCGAATCTATCTTCAACTTGCTGATCGTTCAATTAAATTTTCTCTTGGAGTTGTTGGGAATTTACTACTGAAAGTATGACCCTTTATTTTCCCTATTGATATTGTAGTAATGGATATGGAAGAAGATGTGAATGCTTCCATTAATTTGGAAAAACCTTTTCTAGCTACAAGGAGAGCCCGTATTGATGTGCAAAAGGGTGAAATGACTCTGAGGGTCAATGATAAAGACGTTGTTCTTAATGTACTTGAGGCCTTGCAACATCCTAGTGATCCTGAGGGATGTATGTGAATGATTTAATTGAGCCATTGATTCAAGAGGTTCTTAAAGTGAAAGAGCTTGATAATGTTTTAGAACCCCCTTTAGAGGATGGTTTGCTAGAGATTGATGATCCACCACCACAAAAGGGGAAACCAAACACACATACTAAGGAGGAAGGGCCACCCAAGCTTGAGTTGAATCCTTTTCCTCCCTCTCTTAAGTATGCTTTTCTAGGCATGCAGGACTCCTATCCCAGTGATTAATAGCTCCTCTTTGAGTCATGATGAAGAAAAGGCGTTTATATTAGTGCTTAGAAGCCACAAAATAGCTCTTGGGTGTACTATTAATGACTTGAAAGGGATAAATTTGGCTATGTGTATACATAAGATTCTACTTAAGGAGGATGCTAAACTCTTAGTGCAACCACAAAGGCAACTAAATTCAACTACGAAAGAGGTGGTTCAGAAAGAGGTCATAAAGCTTTGTGAAGCCGGGATAATTTACCCAATTTCTGACAGTGCATGGGTGAATCCCGTGCAAGTTGTTTCCAAGAAGGGAGGCATGACAGTGGTCAAGAATGGGAAGAATAAGTTGATTCCTACATGAACTATCACCAGGTGGAATATATGCATTGCTTACAGGAGGCTTAACACTACAACAAGGGAGGACCACTTTTCCTTGCCTTTTATTGATCAGATGCTTGAGAGGTTAGCTGGACATGCATTTTATTATTTTCTATATGGTTATTCTGGATATAATCAGATTGCAGTAGACCATCAAGATCAGGAGAAGACGACATTCACTTATCCTTTTGGTGTATTTGCTTATTGGAGGATGACATTTGGATTGTGCAATGCCCCAACAACTTTTCAAAGGTGTATACTTTCCATATTTTCTGACATGGTTGAAAATTTTATTGAGGTATTTATGGATATTTTTTCTGTATTTGGTTATTCTTTTGATTCTTGCCTGAGAAATCTTTTCTTAGTCTTAAAGCGGTGCCAAGAAAGAAACCTTGTTTTGAACTGGGAAAAATGCCATTTTATGGTGATTGAAGATATTGTTCTTGGGTACCGAATTTGAAGAAAACGAATAGAGGTTGATAAAGCTAAGTCACCTACTAATGTAAAGCTTCTTAGGACATGCAGGTTTTTATAGAAGGTTTATAAAAGATTTTTCTAAAATTGCTAAACCTCTGAGCAAACTCTTAGTTGCAGACATTCCTTTTTGCTTTAATGATGATTGTTTTCATGCTTTGGAGACTCTGAAAGCTCATCTTGTCTCTGCACCTATTATAGCTCCTTTTAACTGGGATTTACTATTTGAATTGATGTGTGATGCCAGTGACCATGCTATAGGAGCTGTCTTGGGACAAAGATAAGACAAGCTTGTGCACATCATTTATTATGCTAGCCGTGTGTTAAATGACGCACAAAAGAATTACACAACTACAAAAAGAACTATTATCTATAGTTTTTGCTTTTGATAAGTTTAGGTCCTATTTGATTGGTTTTAGGGTTATTGTTTATACTGAACATGCTGCTCTTAAATACCTTCTAACCAAACAGGATGCTAAACCAAGACTGATCAGGTGGGTGCTCCTTTTTCAGGAGTTTGATATTGAGATTAAAGATAGGAAAGAGTCAGAGAATCAAGTGGCTGACCACCTTTTCAGGATTGATCTTGAAGATGTCATGCAACAACCCACTCTTGTGAATGAGACTTTTTCTGATGAGCAAATCTTTGCTATACAGAAATCCCCATGGTTGGAAGATATTGCAAACTACAAGGCTATAAGGTTCATACCAAAAGAGTATGTGAAACAATAGGTGAAGAAGCTACTCAGTGATACCAAGTATTTCTTTTGGGAGGAGCTCTATCTTTTCAAGAGATGCTCAGATAGTATCATCTGACGATGTATTTCGGATGAGAAGGTACAACAGATTCTTTGGCATTGTCATGGTTTTGAGTATGGTGGCCACTTTAGTGGTGAGACGACAACAACAAAGCTCCTCAAGAGTAGTTTTTATTGGCCGACTCTCTTTAGAGATGCTCAAGATTTTCTAAGGAACTATGACAAGTACCAAAAAACTAGAAATCTTCTCAACCATAATGAGATGCCACAACAGGAAATATTAGAGATTGAATTGTTTGATGTGTGAGGCATTGAAATCTTTTCTGTGTGAAAAATCTCTCTGTAAACGTCAACAAGAGACACTCGTAGTAGGGTGTAGTTGTGATAATTTTGAGTTTTGTCCGAGTTGTATTCTTATTTTTTCTTTGATTCTTCTTTTTATCTCGAGCTGAATATTAGTTGTGTTGTCTCGGGGCTAATTCCCTTAATCGAGCGGTTTTTTCCATGTTAATGTACTTTTCAGCCTGCTCTTGTACTTCTTACAAAGAGGTCGGGTGTCTCTTGGATATGGATTGAGAGAAGGGTCCTTCCCTCAAGCCATTGACCAGTCCTATGATGACTATTTCGGTAGGTAAGCTTTGAATCTCTAGACATGGTTTGTTGAATCTTTTCATATAAACTCGTAGAGATTCTCCAACTTCTTGATTTACCTGTAAGAGACTCGGTGCATGCTTGACCTTATCCTTTTGAATAGAAAATCGAGTGAGAAAGCTTTTTGCCAAATTGTCAAAGCAGGTGACCAATCTACAAGATAAACTATCAAACCACTTCATGACTACCTTTGTTAATGTAGTTAGGAAGGCTTTATAGCGAGTTGCATTTGATGTGTCTGCAAAGTACATGCAGTTTTTGAAATTACTGAAATCATGCCTTGGGTCTGTGGTTCCATCATAAAGATCTATGTCCGGACTTTTAAAATTTCAAGAGACTTCAGCCTGCATGATTTCTTCTATGAATGCATCTTTGCTCGTCAGAGGTGTTTCTTCTCAGTCAGCTTGAATTCTTCTACCTTTGAAGTTGGACTCCAGTTTCGAGAGCTTTTTTTCTAATTCCCTCCGTTGTCGAACTTCTTTCCTCAGGGCTCTTTCAGATTCTCGTTGTCACTCTAACTCCTACTTGAGTTATTTCGACTGACCTTGATATCCATAAACAAGTCCCTTAATGTCCATCAAATTTTCAGGCATTTGATGAGCGGATATTCTGTACGCTTTTTGGCAATATTTTCATATTATTTTAGTTATGTTTTGTTTAAGTTTCATTACATTTTCATAGGTTTTAGTGCAAAATTCACATTTTTGGATTCTACTTTGAGTTGTATTTTCTAACGATTTCAGGTAATTTCTGGCTAAAATTGAGGAGTTTTGGCAAAGTCCGATTCAGAGGCAAGGAAAGCGTAGCGGATGTTGTCAGATTCTGACCTCCATGCACTAAAATAAGAACTTCTGGAGCTACAGAGATCCAAATGACACACTCTCAATAGAGTTGGAAAGCTAACTTCTATAGCTTTCCAACAATATATAATGGTTCATACTTTTCTTCAAAGGTGTCTGCCCATATTGCACATTGAACACCAAGGAACTACCCCCTTTCTGACGGTTAACGCCCCTATGGAACATAAGCCAGCGTTGAACGCCACATTCCATCCCCATTCCTGGTGTTCAATGCCACCAAGAGGCAAAAGGCAGCACCAATCACCCCCAATGGGCGTTCAACGCCCATTCCGCAAGTTAGACGGCAAGCTTAGCCCAAGTACTCAACCAAAGTGGGCTCAAGAGTGGACTTTCGCAGCTTTAGTCTAGTCTATCATACTTTTGTACTTCTTAGTTATTAGGTTATTATATATAAAACAAAGATCACCACTCTTAGGGATCTTTGCCCCTTTTCACATTTTACTATTACTTTTTGTAAGTTATGAGCAACTAAACCTCCTAAGTTAGGGTTAGGAGCTCTGTTGATTCTAATGGATTATTAATATTACTATTTCTATTTCAATACACGTTTGATTCCCTTCTCTTGTGCATTTTTGGTCTTCATCTCACCAATTTAGGATGAACCGTGACATTCATCCTTATTCTACATGGGTTCCGTGTGAGTCCTGACATAGATAGCATTGAACCACGGCTAGAGAGTGCACTGCGGATTCCAAGAGCGTACCTGCGTGACATTGGATAAGTGACATAAAATCCCATTGACTAAGGGTTACTGAGGTCTCTATGGCTGATGAGCGGATATTTTATACGCTTTTTGGCATCATTTTCATATAGTTTTCAGTATGTTTTGTTTAAGTTACACTATGTTTTCATAGGTTTTAGTGCAAAATTCACATTTTTGGATTCTAATTTCATTTCATGTATTTTTATGCAATTTCAGGTATTTTCTAGCTGAAATTGAGGAGCTGGAGCAAAAGTCTGATTTAGAGACAGAGAAAAAACTTCAGATGCTGTCCGGATCTGACCTCCTAGCACTCGAAAGAGCTTTTCTGGAGCTACAGACATCCAAATAGAGCATTCTCAACAGCTCTAAAAAGGTAAGATCAAGGGATTTCCAGAAATATATAATAGTCTATGCTTTGCTTCAGAATTGAAGGCCCAAAACTAGCATTCAACGCTAGCCTCCTGCCCCATTCTGGAGAAGAGACCAGCGTCCAACGCCCAAAAAGGACCCCCTAACATGCGTTCAACACCCTAGAGGCCTCTTATCACGTGGATCTTAATCAAGCTCAGCCCAAACACTCACCAATTGGGCCTTAGAAGTGGATTTTTAGCACTAAAAGACTGCTTTACCCTTCTTATGTAATCCTTAGTCACTAGCCTAGTATTTATTTAAGAACTTTTACACTTTTGAGAAATCTTCCACCACTTTACACGTTTATCATTGTATTTTCTGTCAGTATGAGTTTCTAAACCTCCTAGGTTGAGGGGAAGAGCTCGGCTGAGTTTTATGGATTAATAAAGTGCTACTGTTCTATCTCAATACGTGTTTGATTCTCTATTATATGATGTATATATGTTCTTCATCATTATGAATGCGTTGAACCGGCACAAGGTTATCACATCTACATGGGTTCAGAGCAAGTATTTCATCGGACAATGATGAACCACTAGTTTGATTTACATCTCTTAGTCGGCTAATCCACGACTTCGTTGGGGACATCTCAAAACATCAGTTCAGCCAAAGTACGGGGAGATTAGAGTCTTTGTGGTAGAGGCTAGAACCAAAGGCACGACATTCTCTGATCCGGAATATTTGACCTTGTCTGTGGCATTTTGAGTAGGATCACTAAAGAGAATGAACTGCAGGAGCTTCACCCTCATTCAGACTAGATTCGCACTAACCTTGGGGTTCAGATCTGGAGGAGTATTGGCGATCTCTTAAGAAGGGCATTGATCACATACAGTATGCCATAGAGGACATCATTAACAGTTGAAGAAGACAGTAAGACCGGATTGATCCAGAAGAACAAAGCATCTCCAAGCCTTAACCATCCTCATATCATTGCATTCATCATCAACTGAGTAACGTTTTATTTATTTTTCTTTAATGTGAATTAACAAACAAACAACACTTTTATCCGCCTAACTAAGATCTACAAAATAGCCATAGCTTGCTCCAAATCACAATCCTCATGGGATCGACCCTGACTCACCTCAGGTATTACTTGGATGACCCAGTGAACTTGCTGGTTCAGTTGTGTGAAGTATAATTCCACGCACCAGTGGCATCCAGGCTAGAGTCAGAGAAGCAGCATTCCCTGATTCGGGAGATCCGACCTTGTCTGTGAGTGGATGCTTAGGTCCACCTTTGGCCATAGTGGGAAGCCATGAGTTAACTTGATGAGAGGACATGACTTGCTCGGATATGGTGGACTGTGGTGGACGAAATTGTGATCTTCAAAATTGGTCTCTTTGTATTTGTATGAAATCAAAAATACCCCAAAGAGATCATGGTATGATGAATTGGGATCTTAATAATCCCTGGTAATGGCACCAACAGCTTAGTGTTGTTGTTGGACCAAAAGAGTTACAGGCACTGTTAGAGAAGCTCACAACTCCGTTCAACTTAACCAGCAAGTGTACTGGGTCATCCAAGTAATATCTTACGTGAGTAAGGGTCGATCCCACAGAGATTGTTGGTATGAAGCAAGCTATGGTCACCTTGTAAATCTCAGTTAGGCAGATTAAATAGTTTGTGATGAGTTCAAAAATTAATAATAAACAGAAAATAAAATAGGATAGAAATACTTATGTAAATCAATAGTGGGAATTTCAGATAGGCGTATGGAGATGCTGTGCTCCCCTCGAATTTCTACTTTCTTATTACATTCATCCAATCCTTCCTTACTCCTTTCCATGGCAAGCTGTATGTAGGGCATCACCATCGTCAATGGCTACTTTTCATCCTCTCGGGAAAATGGTCCTATGCGCTGTCACTGCACGGCTAATCATCTGGAGGCATCACCCTTGTTTTGAAGCTCGTCACAGTCATTCAATACTGGAATCTTACTCGGAATACCACAGACAAGGTTAGACTTTCCAGATTTCCGGAATCCTACTCGGAATACCACAGACAAGGTTAGACATTTCGGATTCCCATGAATGCCGCCATCTATCTAGCTTATACCACGAAGATTCTGTTGGGGAATCTAAGAGATATGCGCCCAGCCTAAGGTAGAACGGAAGTGGTTGTCAGTCACGCGCGTTCATAGGTGAGAATGATGATGAGTGTCACGTATCATCACATTCATCAAGTTGAAGTGAAACGTATATCTTGGAATAAGAATAAAAGAGAATTGAATAGAAAATAATAGTAATTGTATTGAAACTTGAGGTACAGCAGAGCTCCACACCCTTAATCTATGGTGTGTAGAAACTCCACCGTTGAAAATACATAAGTGAAAGGTTCAGGCATGGCCGAATGGCCAGCCTAAGGACTAGGCGTCTAGAGATGATCCTAAGATCTAAAGTGATCAAAAAGATGTCTAATACAATAGTAAATTATCCTATTTATACTAGACTAGCTACTAGGGTTTACATGAGTAAGTAATTGATGCATAAATCCACTTCCGGGGCCCACATGGTGTATGTTTGGGCTGAGCTTGATCTATCCACGAGCTGAGGCTTTTATTGGAGTTGAACGCCAAGTTGTAATGTGTTTTGGGCGTTCAACTCCGGGTCGTGACGTGTTTCTGGTGTTTAACTCCAGACAGCAGCATGTACTTGGTGTTGAGCGCCACTTTACGTCGTCAATTCCCGAATAAAGTATGGACTATTATATATTGCCGGAAAGCTCTGGATGTCTACTTTTGAACGCCATTGATAGCGCGCCATTTGAAGTTCTGTACCTCCAGAAATCCATTTTGAGTGCAGAGAGGTCAGATTCCAACAGCATCAGCAGCCTTTTTGTCAGCCTTTTTCAGAGTTTCGCTCAAGTCCCTCAATTTCAGCCAGAAATTACCTGAAATCACAAAAAAATACACAAACTCATAGTAAAGTCCAAAAATGTGAATTTAACATAAAAACTAATGAAAACATCCCTAAAAGTAGCTTGAACTTACTAAAAACTACCTAAAAACAATGCCAAAAAGCGTATAAATTATCCGCTCATCAGACTGCTATGGTTTAGAAGAGATTAACTTAATGAGAGGATGATGAATCCATATTTCATGATATTTATTTGCTTTAATTAGGTGGATTTCATTGACTTTTCTTGCATTTATTCATTCAAATAGCATGCTTTTGTGAATTATTTCCTAATTGTGCTTAATTGTGAAAAACATGCTTTTTATGCTTAAAATTGCAAATTTTAATTCACTTTTCTTCCATTCGAAGCCTTGATATATTTGTTTAAGTGAATTAAGGTTTTAAAGGTAAGAATAGCCTGAAGAAGTGGAAGGAAAGCATGCAAAGTGGAAGAATTCAAGAAATGAAGGATTTGCAAAGCTGTCAATCTTGACCTCTTTGCACTAAATTGATCATAGCTTGAGCTATAAAGGTCCAAATGAGGCGGTTTTAGTAGCATTGGAAAGCTATCATCTGGAGCTTCAAAATGATATACAATTTGCTATAGTGGACATAATTCTAAGTGTACGTACACAGACAATATATGCGTATGCATGAGTCCGGATTTAGCCAGTGTGCGCACACACACACCTGTGCATACGCACAATTCCTGGCATGTGAATTCATTATTTGCAGCTCATTGGCAGCGATTTTTGGGCTTCCAAAGCCCAATACAACTCATTTCTAAAGCTATTCCAAGCCAAATTGAAGAGGGATGAAGGGGAGAGCAATTAGGTTTGGTTTTGTCATGTTGTAGGTCATATTCTAGAGAGAGAAGCTCCCCTATTCTCTCTAGAAATTAGGGTTATTAGTTTAATTTCCTTGTAATATGTCTTTTAATTCTTGTTTTCATCTAGTTTTTCTACCTTTCTTTGTTCTATTATCTTAATTTTCTTAGTTTATCTTGTTATTTTCTCAATTTCGCCACTTTTATGTATTTGAACCCTTTGTTAATTCTAATTTCATTTAATGCAATTTATGTTTTCATGTTATTATTGCTCTCTTTAATTGTTGAATTTCTTGCATTTGGTAGCTTTAGAATTTACTTTTATTGCAATTTAATATGATATATTTTCATGCACACCAAGTATTTGATAAAATGCATGGCTTAGTTTTTGCTTAGTTTTTCATCACTCTTGGCTTGGAATTGAGGACTTTGGTGACCCTTGAGTTATTGATGTCCATTCTTGATTGATATATTAGGGTAGTTAGTTGATTTGGTTTCTACTAACTCTAAGTCTTCCATTAAGAGAGTTGGCTAGAACTTGTCTATTGAGATCAATTATGCCTATTTGACTTATCCCCGATGTTAGGATTGATTAAGTAGGATTAACTCTTCATAATCATCATATGTTTGTGGTCAATGGCTAGGATAGGTAACCTTAACTCTCAATCCTTGCCAAGAGGTTTCTTAGCATTTAAATTCCACTTTTCCTTGATTAATTGCTTGAGTTTAATTCCTTGCATGCATCTTTAATTTCTTGCAATTTACATTTCTCACTTATTTCAACCAAAACCCCCAATTCCCTCAGAGCCAACAATTGGACACTTAATTACAATTTCTAGGGAGAACGACCCGAGATTTAAAACTCCCAATTATTTTGTGTTGATTGTGACATCTTTATTTAAACTTTGATTGATGGTCAATTGTTGTGTTTGGACTATACTTGCAATGCCAATTCTATTTTGAGAAAAATTCCTAACCCACTTTAGGCCATCATCAAGTTTTTGGCACCGTTGTTGGGGATTGCAATGGTGTTACATCGTTGGTTATTGTTAATATCTGTATATGTGAATAGTTTATTTTTGATTGGTTGCTTGATTTTTTACTTGTAAATATATCTCTTGGTTGTTAGATTGCTTTAATAAATTTTTGTTTTAAAATACATATGTGAATAGTTAGCAATTTTATTTTAATTTGTCTTTTTGACTTAAATTGCATGTTTAAAATTTTTAATTAGTTTTTGGATGGTTGAAATAGTTTTGATAGATTCTTGTTTGTGCATATTAAAAGTGTTTTGAATAGTCCATGATTTTGATTTGGAAAATAAAATTTTGGGTCATTTTAAAGCTTAATGTGAATAGTTGCATATTTTTGTTATTTCTTGTTTATATAAATTTTGGAATGTTGGGTGAATTTCTGTTATATATAAAAAAATCTTCTGTGCGTACGCACACTTTCATACTATCCCTCTATCCAGAGCACTTGCACACCCAGTGCGTGTGCATAAAAACTCTGAAGTATGCCTATCACGCGTACGCTTGGCGTTCCATTTTCAGCATACGACGCGTATGCCTACCAGACGCGAACGCGTCACTTCCAATTTTTCGCCAGTCCAACGTACGCACCTCCGTGTGCGTATGCTTCCCCAAATCAACCCCCTCTGTTGGGAGCTCCCGTAAAGCTATGTGCATCCACAACCCCCTAGGTGACGCTTCCTGTGACTCCTCAGTACCCCTTTTCTCCTTCCCCAACGTTCGTCCCTATCCTCTCTTTCTCTGTTTCAACGCCCACCACCACCACTATCCACCAACGAACCAACCGCCACCGCTCACTACCACTGGCGACCACCCAGCTACAACCCTTTCTCTATTCTTCTTCCTCTCCTCTTTTCTCTTTCC
>NC_029780.3:81746477-81761808 GCF_000817695.3 Arachis duranensis | reverse complement strand
ACCCATGACCGAACCATTTTAGCCACAACCCCCTCCCTTCACGCCTGTAGCAGCGTCAGCCATCGTGCAACCATCGGCACCCGCGACAGCCCCCGAGCTCACCTCTAGCTCACGTCCAGCCTCGTTCTTCTTCGCCTCCTATCCGAACCCTAGAGTCGCCACCTATGGGCCAGAATCCCTCTGCTTCTATTTCCCCTTCTCTTGTCCCTTCCCTTTCTCTGTTCTGTTTCTGCCTTTCCAGGTTCCATTCTCTTTTCTATTTTCAATTATGTTTTTAATTATATTTTCTATTCCCTTTTTTGTTTTCTGTTAGCTTAGTTTAATTTTTATTGATTTAGTTAGTTAGGAATACATGTTAGTTGCTTAGATTGTTAAAGAATTTGGACTGGATAGTGGATTTAGGTTTTTTCTTGATTGTTGCTGCTATTTGGGAATGACTAATTTTATATTTATAATTGGTTTTTGTGTTGCTGGTTGATCTACCTTTGTGCTAAATTAGTTTTTTTGATGCTGTTGCCTGGCTATTCATTGTCGCTTTGTTCTTGTTGAGTGTTATGGACTGAGTTCTTGTTCCAATTTGCACTTCTCTGTTGGATTCGAATTTGAGTAATTGCTTGAATACATACTATTTCCTCCTGGAATGATCATTGAATTCAATGCCATGAATGTTGGTTGAGTCCATTAATTTTTTTATTCGTTGTGCTGTTTGGTGCTGTATCTTATGCCATTACCTATTCCATGCTGCTTGCTGTAGTTTGGATTGGTTTAAATTGCTTGATAACATTTTCTTGTTATGTGGTTGGCCTATTTACTTAGTTCATGTGAACTCATACATGGTTTTTGTGTTTTTAATTATTAATGAATTCATATGGAATCTGAATTGATTGATTTAAATTGAAAAATAGGCCAATTTACTGCTAAAAAATGCTGCAGGATTTTTCCTAACCTTATTTTATTAAGTGACATTATTTTATTTAGTGCAACAAGATTCTAATTGACGTATTTCTGTGTCAATAGACCTTAGTTTCTAAAAAGGTTTTGGAAATTTCCTCAAGGACTCCCTTGCAAGTTTTGGTCAATGGTTTAACTTCCTTGCTTGTTTTAAATTGTATATTATTCTTGAGCTTTGGATGAGTTTTGAATGAATTTCCCAATTGGCCATAAACTAGGATTTCTCTTAATTGGTGCCTCTTTTGTATGCTCTCACAAGGTTGAATATTTCTTTTTACCTATGTGGCTAATTTGATTCACTTTCTCCATGCCTAAATTGCCTTAAGTCACATAGTGCACAAACTTTTCAAATCATATGTCAACCTTATGACTTTCATGCTTCCTTATGATTTGGTGTTTGAATTTCATTTATATGCATTTTTTATTAAAGTATTAACTTGCCAACACCAAATTGCTTCAACTTAAGCCAATTTCCTTGTGATTGATATTTACTTGATTATGTGCTCTACACATACATGTGCATCACTTGTTTTGGCATCTTGAATTTTTTGAGAAGTGAATAAAAACTTGTTTGTTTTGAAATTTTTGAAACTTTTTGGAATTAAGGAACTTATGACTATGCACCTAACTTTTGATTTTTCTTCTATTTCTTTAACTTACTTTTTCTATCTTTTCCCATAACTTTTAACCTTTGTTTTCTTTTGCAACTAACTTTTTCTTTTTCTTCACCTAACTTTTAACTTTTCTTTTCTTTTTTCAACTAACTATTTTCTTTTTCTTCACTTAACTCTTAACCTTTTATCTTTGATAAACAAGCAAGTCAAGTGGTTGTTATGTGTTTGATTGATTGGAAGTTGGTGCACGAATTCTCACACTTCGTACAACTGAACTAGCAAGTGCACTGGGTCATCCAAGTAATACCTGAGGTGAGTCAGGTCGATCCCACGAGGATTGTGGTTTGAAGAAAGCTATAGTTATCTTGTAGATCTTACTCAGGCGCATAAATAATTTTAAAGAAAAGACATAAGAAGACACCAAACTTTAAGATTGACACAAGACTCAAATGAAAGACACTATTTTTGAAAATTTTTTGAAAGGGACTCAAAGAAATTTTAAAATTCAACAAGAACAAAAACAAAAGACTAAAAAAAATAAAGATTAAATAAAGGAAAGAAAAGGTTTTTGAAAAATTTTTGATAAAGAAAACAAGAAACAGGTAAGACTCAAAGTAAGAAACTCAAAAGGAGATACATAGCCAAAAACAGAAAAGGTCTTGAAAGATTTTTTGAAAGGTTTTTTTGATTTTTCGAAAAAAAAGAAAGAAGAAAATAAAAAAAGACTTTAACCAAATTTAAGACAATACCTAATCTAAGCAACAAGATAATCCATTAGTTGTACAAACTCGAATAATTCTCAACAACGGTGCCAAAAACATGGTGCAGAAATTCCCACACTTCGTACAACTGAACCAGCAATTGCACTGGGTCATCCAAGTAATACCTTAGATGAGTCAGGGTCGATCCCACGAGGATTGTGGTTTGAAGCAAGCTGTGGTTATCTTGTAGATCTTAGTCAGGTAAGATAGAAGAGTTGCTGGATTTGTTTAAACGCATAAAAAGAAAATAAAGGGAACTTAACTAGGTTGATATGTTGCAATGATAAGAAGATGGTTAAGGCTTGGAGATGCTTTATTCTTCTAGATTAATCCAGTCATATTGTCTTCTTCAACTGTGAATGATTTCTTCTTTGGTAGGCTGTATGTGATAATCGCCGGTTGAGAGGTCGCCAATGCTCCTCCATATCTGAACACCAGGGTTAGTGTGGATCCATTCTAATTAAGGGTGAAGCTTCTGCAGTCCATTACCCTTAGTGATCCTACTCAAAACGCCACAGACAAGGTCGAATCTTCCAGATCAAAGAATGCTGTGCCTTTGGATTCTAGCCTCTACCATAAAGTTTCTAATCTCTGATGCACCACTATTTCGTGGTACATTTTGCGCTCAATTTAGGTGGATTTTATCCACTTTTCCCACATTTATTCAATGAAATGGCATGGTTTCATGATTTCTTCCTAAATTATGCTTAAGTGTGAAAACATGCTTTTTAGTCCTTTAATTAGCTAAATTTAATTCACCTTTGATTCCACTAGATGCCTTGATGTGTTTGTTAGTGATTTTAGGATGAAAAGACTAGGAATGGATCAAAGGAGTGAAGAGAAAAGCATGCAAAGTGTAGAATCATGGAAAATCAAGGATTTGGGATACACTCATCACGCGCACACGCATCAGACGCGGAAGCGTGGAAAGTGAAGTCGCATGGAGACGCGTACGCGTACACGGTGCGTACGCGTGGATGGAAAATTGCCTAGCAACGCATACACGTGACCCATGCGTACGTGTCGAGGCTTGCATGTGACCTCATTAAAGTGAAAGCGCTGGGGGAGATTTTGGGGCATCCCAGGCCCAAATCCAACTCACTTCTGATGCTATTAAACCCAAGGATTGAAGGGGAATCAAGGGGGATTACACATTAGCACATAGTTTAGTTTAGTTAGAGTTTAAGTTTAGTTTTAGAGTTAGTTTCTAGAGAGAGAAACTCTCTCTTCTCTCTAGAATTAGGATTAGGATTAGGTTTATTTCTTCTCTTATATCTATGTTTAATTCATACTTTGATCTACTTTTCCTCTTCGATTCCTTGTTCTTCTACCTCTCCTTTCTCTAGTTAGCATTTAATTATCGTAATTATTTACTTTGTTGTTGATACAATCTTGTTCCTTTTATTTTCTTTTAATGCAATTTGAGGTAATTCATGTTAATTGTGCTCTCTTTGATTATGGTTGTTGATTGCTCATATTAGGAATTGTTAGATTTTATATTTCTTTGCAATGTTATATTGCTTTCCTTTTATGCCTTTCAAGTGTTTGATGAAATGCTTGGAAGGATGTTAGAGTAGACTTTTGGTGTTCTTGGCTTGGGATGGTAACTTAGAAATTGTTGAGTTACTAATGTCCAAGTGATTGATAATTGATAGCCATTGACTCTAGCTTCCATTAATTCAATTAGTGAGTAGCTAGGACTTATGGACTTGGATTGATATAGCTCATTTGACTTTCCTTCACTTGTTAAAGGATGAATTAATGGGATTAATCCTTGCAATTATCATGTTGTGGTTAGTGATAGGGACAGAGCCCCTTGACCACTAACCTTTGCCAAGACCTTTTTATCATTTGAATTCCTTTGCAATTTACCTTTCTTGTTCCTTACTAAAAACCCCAAAATATACATCTCGTAACAAATAGCAAGAACACTTCCCTGTAATTCCTTTGAGAGATGACCCGAGGTTTGAATACTTCGATTATTATTTTTAGGGGTTTGTACTTGTGACAAACAATTTTTTGTATGAAAGGATTTTAGTTGGTTTAGAAACTATACTTGCAATGAGAATTTATTGTGAAATTCTTTACCATCAAAAGTCCTGTTCATCAATCTCCCCATACCTCAGCTGAACTGGTGTCTCGAGAATTCCCCAACGAAGTCGTGGATTAGCCATCTAAGAGATTTATAATCAAGCTAGTGGTTCAATACTTTCCAGTTATGTAGTCACACGAACCCAGGAAGAACACAGATGATTGTTAAGCACGCGGTCATAGAATGAAGAACGAAAATACATCTTACAATAGAGAATCAAACACGAATTGAGAAAGAACAGTGGTACTTTATTAATCCATAAAACTCAGCAGAGCTCCTCCCTTCAACCTAGGAGGTTTAGAAACTCATACTGATAGAAAATACAATGTGAAATTTGAAATATGCTAGAAGAGATTGAATGTCTCAAAAGAATAAAATTTCTCAAATAAATACTAGATTAATGACTAAGGATTACATAAAAAGGGTATAACAGTCTTTTAGTGATAAAATCCACTTCCGGGGCCCACTTGGTGAGTGTTTGGGCTGAGCTTGATGGAAAACCACGTGCTAGGAGGTTTCTAGGCTCTTGAACGCTGATTAGGGGGTCCTTTATGGGTGTTGGACGCTGGTCTCTTCTCCTTTGGGCGCTGGACGCCAGCATAGGGTAGGAGGTTGGCGTTGAACGCCAGTTTTAGGCCTTCAATTCTGAAGTAAAGTATAGACTATTACATATTTATGGAAAGCTCTGGATGGTAGCTTTTCATAGCCATTGAAAAAGCTCCATTTGGATGTCTTTAGCTCTATAAAAGCTATTTCAAGTGCAAGGAGGTCAAATCCGTACAGCATCTACAGTGCTTTCTCTGCCTCTGAATCAGACTTTTCCTTCAGCTCCTTAATTTCAGCCAGAAAATACCTGAAATTACATAAAAATACACAAACTCAAAGTAGAATCCAAAAATGTGAATTTTGCACTAAAACCTATAAAAACTTAGTAAAACTTAATAAAACATACTAAAAATTAAACTATATGAAAATGATGGCAAAAAGCGTATAAAATATCCGCACATCAGAAGTTCTTGCCATTTACTTTCACATTGGTTTTCATGCATGCTTTCGTTCAATCATATATTTCTGTTCACTTCATATATATGCTATTTTGAGATTCAGTTATCTGCTTCTGTTCACTTGAGGAGGATCATCCTCTCCGGTGACAACGACATTCCACCTGAGCCAGACACTCCATTCGAACATTTTGAGGAGGTAGCCCGAGACCCACTAGCAGACGGAGGAGCCGATGATAGCGACGATTCTTTCCACTCCGCTTGATCTGAGCACCGAGGATGGTGCTACATCTTAAGTGTGCGGAGGTTGTCCATCTTCAGCAAGCACATTTTAGGTGAAAATTTTATTTCTGAACACTTTTAGTTTAGTTTCTTTTTATGCTTTTTAGTTGCTTTGTATATATTTTATCCTTTTTGAAAACCTTTTTATTTAGTTTATTACTTTTTTACTTAGCTTAGTGCACTTTTTAATTTTATTTGTACATAACCTAGTATTATATTATAGTGATGCATATCTTTACATTTTGCCTTTGATTTTGGCATTTCCATATGCTTTTTATTTTTTTTTTATTTTAGCTATGATTGTGATTTGGGATGATGTGATGCTTACACCTAGTTTGATTTCCTATACACTTGCTATTTTAGTTTGATTGAAATTAGGAATTAAACTTAGGATTTTTGACATCTTTCATCCAATCACATTATATACATATATAAATTAAGTGTTAGTTAATTAATGAAATTTCCAAGAAGCTTATTTTTTGTATATAGGGCATTGAAAATTCAAATTGAATTGAGTTGAAATTCTTTGAAAATTGCATGACATTGTGGAATATAGTTTTTGAGTTAGAGAACATACAACCTGTGACTTTTTAGGCCTTATTGTGTGGTTACATCATTTGACTACTTATTTCATTCTTGTGTGTTGCTCTTCTCTATGATTGCAATATTTGTTTTGTTTAATTCTATATATCCATTATTTAATGTATTTTTATGCATTATGTGATTGAAGTCATCATTTCTTTATAGCTCCCTTAACCCAAATAACCTACCATTTTGTTTACCTTTGTTTGCCACTTTGAGCCTTTTTAATTCCCCTTTTTATTTTTGATTGAGCACACTACTAGCTATAAGCAGATAAACAATGAATGTCACTAATTTGAATCTTTCAATAGCTTAAGTTAGTGAGTGTGTGTGTCAATTAAGTGTGGGAAAGATTTGGGAACATTGGTAGATAAAAATGTGTTTTATTCTTGTAAAAAAATTTGGAAATTTAGGGTACATGCTCATGTAATATTATAGAAACCATATGCATTGATATGTTGGTATCTTTATATTATGTTCTTGGGAAAAAAAAGAGAAAAAAGAAAAGAAAAAAAGAAAAAAAGAAAGAAAAGAAATAATAAAATGGGGGCAAAATTACCCTAATGAAAAAAATCAATAATAATCGATGCATATGTGATTGAATTTGATGCATGAGTGTGTGTATATGTAAAAGCGAGATTTTGGGTAGCTAAGTTTGGCATTAGAATTGTATGGGTTGTGTATGTGTTAGGTGAGAACTTAGGTTAATCAAAGATTCAAATGCAAGTTCACTTAGCCATATATATATCCTTACCTTTATCCTTAACCCCATTACAACCCTCTAAAGACCTCATGATTTTTGCATATGTACATTAAATACCTGTTGATTGGTTAGATGAAGAACAAACTTTAGAAAGCATGATTAGAGGAGAATTGAGTGGATTGACCCTAAACACTTGAGCGACTAGAGTGCATATACATATCCGATGAGGGTTTAATTATTCAAGTCCATATTTCCACCTTTGATTATTGCTTATCTTGCAAGTTTGGTTAAATTCTTTTATATGACTCAATTCAATTGTGAATAGGATTTGTTTATAATTGCTTTAGCCCTTGATTGTGTATAGATGTTTTTTTTTGGAAATTGATTTATTTGGACTAATTAAATACATATAAATAGTTAGATAGTATAAGGTATAATAGTTACATATATATAGGTAGATTGCATATAGATAGTTACATTGAATAATTGTTAATTCCCCTTCTTGTCTTCCTTTGGTATAGCATGAGGACATGCCATTGTTTAAGTGTGGGGATGTGATGACTCCATATTTCATGGTATTTATTAGCTTTAATTAGGTGATTTGATTGACTTTTTCTTGTATTTATTCATTGAAATAGAATGCTTTTGTGAATTCTTTCCTAATTATGCTTAATTGTGAAAAATATACTTTTTATGCTTAAAATTGCCAATTTTAATTCACTTTTCTCCCATTCGATGCCTTGATATATTTTTTTGAATGAATTAAGGTTTTAAAGGTAAGAATGGCTTGAAGAAGTGGAAGGAAAGCATGCAAAGTGGAAGAATTCAAGAAATGAAGGATTTGCAAAGCTGTCAATCTTGACCTCTTCGCACTAAATTGATCATAACTTGAGCTATAGAGGTCCAAATGAGGCGGTTCTAACGGCATTGGAAAGCTAACATCTGGGGTTTCAAAATGATGTACAATATACTATAGTGGATATAAGTCTAAGTGTCCCTACACACACAATGTGTGCGTACGCATGAGTCAGAATTTAGCCAATGTGCGTACGCACAAGTCCTGGTACGTGACTTCATTAATTGCAACTCCCTGGAAGCAATTTTTGGGCTTCTAGAGCCTAATCCAACTCATTTCTGAAGCTATTTCAAGCTAAATTGAAGAGGGATGAAGGGACGTGCTAGTAGTTTGGTTTTGTCATGTTGTAGGTCATATTTTAGAGAGAGAAGCTCCCCGTTCTCTCTAGAAATTAGGGTTATTAGTTTAATTTCCTTGTAATTTGTCTTTTTAATTCTTGTTTTCATCTAGTTTCTTCTACATTTCTTTGTTCTATTATCTTAATTTTTTTATTTTATCTTGTTATTTTCTCAATTTTGCCACTTTTATGTATTTGAACCCGTTGTTAATTTTAATTTCATTTAGTGCAATTTATGTTTTCATGTTATTATTGCTCTCTTTAATTGTTGGATTTTAATTTCTTGCATTTGGTAGCTTTAGAATTTATTTTTATTGCAATTTAATATGATTTTATTTTGATGGACACCAAGTGTTTGATAAAATGCTTGGCTTAGTTTTTGCCTAGTTTTTCATCACTCTTGGCTTGGAATTGAGGACTTTGGTGACCCTTGAGTAATTGATATCCATTCTTGATTGATATATTAAGGTAGTTAGTTGATTTGGTTTCCACTAACTCTAAGTCTTCCATTAAGAGAGTTGGCTAGGACTTGTGGATTGAGATCAATTACGCCTATTTGACTTATCCTCGATGTTAGGGTTGACTAAGTAGGATTAACTCTTCATAATCATCATATGTTTGTGGTCAATGGCTAGGATAGGTAACCTTAACTCTCAATCCTTGACAAGAGGTTTCTTAGCATTTAAATTTCCCTTTTCCTTAATTAATTGCTTGAGTTTAATTCTTTGCATGCTTTTTTTATCTTCTTGCTATTTACATTTCTTGCCTCTTGTCATTAAATCCTCCGTACTTCATAGCCAATAATTGAGCACTCTATTGTAATTCCTAGGGAGAACTACCTAGGAATTAAAACTCCCAGTTTATATTTGTTTTGAATTGTGCAAACCTTTGAATTAAACTTTGATTGAGTGTCGAATGTTGGTTCGGAACTATACTTGCAACGGAATTATTTTGTTTTGTTTTGAGAAATATTCCTAACCCACTATTACCTCTCCATCAGAGGATATGAATTAATCACTTACGGCTGCTATTAAAAGAATCATTCATTATTAAAGTAGACAGTAAGAAAAGTTAATCCGGAAAGAATACGCATCTCTGAAGCCTTAAGTTTATCTTTATCACCGTCTTCACATCAATCGGGTATTTCATTATTTACTATTTTTATTTATGCTTTCAACAAACAACCAAATTTTCTAATTGCCTGACTAAGATTACAAGATAGCCATTGCTTGCTCAATCCGACAATCTCTGCGGGATTCGACCCTCACGCACCTGAAGTATTACTTGGATGACCCGGTGCCCTTGCCGATTCAATTGTGCGGAGTTCAATTTCATGCACCAAGTTTTTGGCGCCGTTGCCGGGGATTGTTCAAGGTTGATAAACTACCGGACTATCTTGTTGCTTAGATTTGGTATTCTTTAACGTTTAATTGCTCTCTTTGTTTGTGTCTTTTGTTTTCATTTCCAAAATTTTTTTTCAAAACCTTTTCTTTTCTTTAGTAATCTTTGTCTTTTGTTTGAGTCTTGTGTCAGTTTTTAAATTTGGTGTATCGTCTGTTTTCATATTTTTTTTAATTTTTGAAAATTGTTCTTGAGTGTTCTTCATTGTGTTCGACTTGTTCTTGGTAATCTTTCTTGTTTGATTTTAAAAATTTTAAGTTTGGTGTCTTTTAGTTGTTTTTTCTTTTAATTTTTGAAAATTAGTGTCATTTGATGTTAAACTTTTAAGTTTGGTGTCTCTTAGTTGTTTTTCTCTTTCTTTTAAATTCAAAAATCCAAAAAAAATATTTATTTTATCTTTATTCAAATTTTCGAAAATCTTGCTATCTTTTCTTATCTTGATTTAAAAATCTTAAGTTTGGTGTTTTCTTGTTAGTGAAGTTTTGATTCTAATTTCAAATCTTATCTTTTCAAATCTTTTTCAAATCTTTATCATATTTTTCTACTTTAAATCTTTCCTATCTTATTTTCTTCAAAATTTTAAATTTTAATTTCTTATCGTTGTAAATCTTTACAAAGAATTTGATTTTCAAAATCTTTAAATTTTAAATCCTATCTTTCTAAATCTTTTTAAAATTTTATCTTATCTTTTTAAATTTAAAACTTTCAAATTTCAAATCTTTACTTTCTTTTAAATTTGAATCTTTGTTTGACTCTTTCTTTCTTCTATTTTCGAAAATTACTTTAAGAATCACTTTTAATTTTCAATTTCTTTTAATTAATTAGTTGTGTTGACTTTTAATTTATTTGTATTTTTGAAAACCAATTAAATAAATAAATAAAATAAAACAAAAATATTTAAATTTTTATTTTCTTTTCTCTTCTTCTAAAGATTCGAATTCCATCTCTTTTTCTACCTCCATTCTTCTTATCTTCACCTCATTGGAAGTGCTCTATACTTTAACATAGAGACACCCACCTTCCCATTTCCTCATTTCTTGACTGTGTACAGGAACAAGAAGAGCTCACTATGGACCCAATTGGGAATGAATAGTTCAGAAGAACCTTAGGGTCCTATACGGCCCTCACGCCTGACTTCTATGGAAGAAGCATAAGTATACCCCCTATTTGAGCAAGCAATTTTGAGCAAAACCCTTAGCTGATTACTCTGGTGCAATAAAACTATCAATACATGCACTTCTGATGAGTGGATAATTTATACGCTTTTTGGCATTGTTTTTATACAGTTTTTAGTATGTTTTAGTTACTTTTTATAATATTTTTATTAGTTTTTATGCAAAAATCATATTTCTGGACTTTACTATGAGTTTGTGTGTTTTTCTATAATTTCAGGTAATTTTTGGTTGAAATTGAGGGACCTGAGCAAAAATCTGATTCAGAGGTTGAGAACGGACTGCAGATGCTGTTGGATTCTGACCCTCCTGCACTAGAAGTGGATTTTCTAGAGCTACAGAAACCCAATTGGCGCGCTCTCAATTGCGTTGGAAAGTAGACATCTTGGGATTTCCAGTAATTTATAATAGTTCATACTTTGTCTGAGATTTGATAGCCCAAACTGGCGTCCAAACGCCGGTCAGAGACCATTTTCTGGCGTAAAACGCTAGAACTGGCACCAAAACTGGCGTTTAACTCCAGGAATAGCACAAGCACGTGAAAGCTAGGAAGCTCAGCCCAAACACTCACCAAGTGGGCCCCGAAAGTGGATGTCTGCACTCTCTGCATCTGGTTACTCATTCTCTGTAAACCTAGGTCACTAGTCTAGTATAAAAACTACTTTTAGAGATTTATTTTGCAACTTATGACATTTTTACATTCCTTATTGTACCTTTGACGGCATGAGTCTCTAAACCCCATGGTTGGGGGTGAGGAGCTCTGTTGTGTCTCGATGAATTAATGCAATTACTACTATTTTCTATTCAATCGCGCTTGCTTCTGTTCTAATATATTCACTCGTACTTCAATGTGATGAATGTGATGATCCGTGACACTCATCACCATTCTCAACTTATGAACGTGTGCCTGACAACCACTTCCGTTCTACCTACAACAGCTTGAGTGTGTATCTCTTAGGCTCTTAATTCACGAGTTTGATTGACTCTCCTAACAATAGAGCATTCAATTCTGTGAGATCAGAACCTTCGTAGTAGAGGCTAGAATCAATTGGCGGCATTCCCGAGATTCGAAAAGTCTAAACCTTGTCTGTGGTATTCCGAGTAGGATCTAGGAAGGGATGACTGTGACGAGCTTCAAACTCGCGACTGTTGGGCGCAGTGACAGTGTGCAAAAAGGAGATACGAAAAGTATAAACCTTGTCTGTGGTATTTCAAGTAGGATATAGGAAGGGATGACTGTGACGAGCTTCAAACTCGCGACTGTTGGGCGCAGTGACAGTGTGCAAAAAGATCAATGGATCTTATTCCAACACAAGTGAGAACCGACAGATGATTAGCCATACAGGAAACCGTAGTGGATATGTTTTCACTGAGAGGACGGATGGTTGCCATTGACAACGGTGATCCACCAACATAAAGCTTGCCATAGAAGGAGCCAGGCGTGTTTGAAGAAGAAGGCAGTAGGAAAGCAGAAAACTCAGAGGGTAGAGCATCTCTGAAACCTCAACCTGTTCTCCATTACTGCATAACAAGTATTATTTATTTCATGTTCTTTTACTTTTTACAAATAAAAATAAGAATAATTATTGATATCCTGACTAAGAGTTACAAGATAACCATAGATTGCTTCAAACTGACAATCTCCATGGGATCGACCCTTACTCACGTAAGGTATTACTTGGACGACCCAGTGCACTTGCTGGTTAGTGGCACCGGAGTTGTGAAAAGTGTAAATCACAATTCCGTGCACCAAGTTTTTGGCACCATTGCCAGGGATTGTTCGAGTTTGGACAAGTGCTGGTTTATCTTGTTACTTAGATTAGGAAAAATTTATCTTTTTGGTTTAGAGTCACTAGAATTGCATCTTCTATTTTCCTTTCAAAACTTTTTCAAAAACAATTTTTCTTTGATTAAATTTTGTGTCAAACCTTTAAGTTTGGTGTTCTTTTTTTTATGTTCTTGAGTTCTTTGAGTCTTTGAATTTTGTTCTTCGTGTTCTTGTGAATCTTCAAGGTCTTCTTGAGTCTTATATGTGTTTTGATATTAAAAATTTTGTTCTTGGTGTTTTGATCTTTTTTATGGTGTTCCATGGTGTTTCCCTCCAAAAATTTTTCAAAAAAAAAAAAACAAGGGTGTTAGATCTAAAAATTTTAAGTCTTGTGTCTTTTGTATGTTTTTCTCTTTCCTCATTAAATTCAAAAAAAAAATATCTTTTCCTTTAATTTCTCACAATTTTCGAATTTCTTAGATTGATTTAGTCAAAATTTTAAAATTTGGTTGTTTCTTGTTAGTCAAGTCAAAATTTCAATTTTAAAAATCTATCTTTTTAAATCTTTTTCAAAACAAATTCTTTTTCAATTTTCTTTTTATATCTATTCGAAAATCTTTTATAAAATTTTTCAAAATCTTTTTCTTTCTTTTTATAATTTTCGAATTAGTGGTGTTATTTTATTAATTTGATTGAAAAATTTTAAGTTTGGTGTTTTCTTATTAAGAAAGCTTCAATCTTTAATTATTAGTTAAATCTTTCTCTTTTTAAACTATATCTTTTTCTTATCATATCTATCTTTTACAAATCATATCTTATATCTTATCTTTTTCCTAATTTCGAAAATTACCCACCCCCTCCCTATATATTGAATTCGGCGCCCCTCTCCTCATCACCATCAAACACTTGCTCTCCTCCTATCCCTCTTCTTTCTCCTCTTTTGCTTGAGGACAAGCAAAGCTCTAAGTTTGGTGTGTTTATCCGTGATCACAAAAACATACCCACTAAAGATCATGGCTCCTAAAGGAAAACAACCCAACCCAAGAGGCAAGAAAGAGAACACTCCAAAGCCACTTTGGAATCAAGGGAAGTTCTTAACTAAAGAACATTCAGACCATTACTACAAGATAATGAGTCACAGATCAGTGATCCCGGAAGTCAGATTTGATCTGAAAGAAGATGAATATCCGGAGATCCAAGAGCAAATTCGAAACAGGAAGTCTGGACAAGATTCTAGAGGATATATGCATCCCTGAAGCCAGGTGGACCACCAGCACGACTGGCATCCCAAATTAACTCAAAAGAGAAGATCTAAAACCAGTAGCTAGAGGTTGGCTAGATTTCATAGGGCGTTCCATATTGCCCACCAGCAACCGTTCTGAAGTTACTATTAAAAGAGCAGTAATGATTCACTGCATCATGTTGGGAAAAGAAGTAGAAGTCCATCAGCTGATCTCATGTGAGCTATACAAAATAGCAAACATGAATTCTAAGGACGCCAGATTGGCCTATCCAAGCTTAATTTCTATGCTCTGCAAAGATGCTGGAGTGAAGATGGGAATAACAGAATATATCCCAGTTGAGAAGCCAATCACTGGAATATCAATCGTCAGACAACAGCAACAAGATGATTCAACCAAGAGGAGAGCACAGGAAGCCCTCCCAGAACTGCCTCAATTCGAATATTGGGAACATCTTGAGGCTTCTATTTCCAAATTGCAAGAAGCTATGGATCAATTAAAGGAAGAACAGAACAATCAAAGTAGCATGCTTTGCAAACTACTTAAGGAACAGGAAGAGCAAGGGCGTGATCTAAGGGAGCTGAAGCGCCAAAAATTAATCCTTGAACAGCACCCCACAGATTAGAGGAACATCTACTTCTCAAAACAACAGGTTGCTGAGTTCCAAAATTTTTTCTACTTTAACTCTGTGATAGTGTTATTATGGAAATTTACCTTAGGAGATATATAGTGATAGTAGTAGTAGTAGTAATTAGTATATCTATTTTGATTTTATTTCCAAATTAAGCTATAATTTATTTTTCTCATCATCATCAGGCATGAATAAAGTAGTACATTTTTTTTAGAATAAAGAAGTAATCTATATTTTTCGAGTTCTTAATAATAAAAATTATAATTAATTATGTGTGGTGGCAATACTTTTTGTTCTCTGAATGAATGCTTAAATAGTGCATAACTTGTACTTTGAATTTGATGAATATTGGCTCCTAAAAGAATGAGGAACACGAAAAATATTATTGATGATCTGAAAAAGGCTCCTGAAAGAATGAGGAACACGAAAAATATTATTGATAATCTGAAAAATCATGAAATTGATTCTTGAATCAAGAAAAAAGCAGTCCATTCAAAAAAAAAAAAAAGAGCAGTAGAAAAAGCCAGTAGCCCTTAAAACCAAAAGGCAAGGGTAAAAAGGATCCAAGGCTTTGAGCATCAGTGGATAGGAGGGCCCAAGGAAATAGTTCCAGGCCTAAGCGGCTAAACCAAGCTGTCCCTAACCATGTGCTTGTGGCATGCAGGTCCAAGTTACAAACTTGAGACTGAGTGGTTAAAGTCGTGATCCAAGGCAAAAAGAGTGTGCTCAAGAGCTCTGGACACCTCTGACTAGGGACTCTAGCAAAGCTGAGTCACAATCTGAAAAGGTTCACCTAGTCATGTGTCTGTGGCATTTATGTATCTGGTGGTAATACTGGAAAACAAAGTGCTTAGGGCCACGGCCAAGACTCATAAAATAACTGTGTTCAAGAATCAACATACTACACTAGGAGAATCAATAATACTATCTGAATTCTGA
>NC_029780.3:81744412-81745820 GCF_000817695.3 Arachis duranensis | reverse complement strand
CCATTGTTGGGGGTGAGGAGCTCTGCAGCGTCTCGATGATTTAATACAATTCCTTTGTTTTTCATTCAAACACGCTTGTTCTTATCTAAGATGTTTATTCGCGCTTAATTATGGAGAAGGTGATGATCCGTGACACTCATCACCTTCCTCAATCCATGAACGTGTGCCTGACAACCACCTCCGTTCTACATCAGACTGAATGAGTATCTCTTAGATTCTTTAATCAGAATCTTCGTGGTATAAGCCGGATTGATGGCGGCATTCATGAGAATCCGGAAAGTCTAAACCTTGTCTGTGGTATTCCAAGTAGGATTCTGGGATTGAATGACTGTGACGAGCTTCAAACTCCTGAAGGCTGGGCATTAGTGACAGATGCAAAAGAATCAATGGATTCTATTCCAACCTGATTGAGAACCGACAGATGATTAGCCGTGCTGTGACAGAGCATAGGAACGTTTTCACTGAGAGGATGGGAAGTAGCCATTGACAACGGTGACACCCTACATAGAGCTTGCCATGGAAGGGACCATGCGTGTGGGAAGAGGACTTCAAGGAAAAGTAGAAATTCAAAGGACAAAGCATCTCCAAAACTCCAACATATTTCTCATTACTGCACACTAAGTAACGATTTGATTCTCTTTTATTTTTCCAATAATTTTAAATACTTTGACTTCTTACAATTAAATCCAAATAATCTTATTGGCATCCTGACTAAGATTAATAAAATAAACATTGATTGCTACAAACCAATAATCTCCGTGGGATCGACCCTTACTCACGTAAGGTATTACTTGGACGACCCAGTGCACTTGCTGGTTAGTTGTGCGGATTACAAATTCGTGCACCAAGAATCATCCTTTATATGTTCAAGGCGACTCAAGTGGTCTGCTACTAAATTCTTATTACCACTCCTATCCTTTATTTCTAAATTAAATTCTTGTAACAGCAGTATCCAATGGATAAGTCTTGGTTTGGACTCCTTTTTAGCTAATAGATACTTTAGAGCTGCATGGTCCGAATACACTACTACTTTGGTACCAAGTAAATAGGACCGGAATTTATCCAGAGCAAAAACAATAGCAAGAAGTTCTTTTTCAGTAGTACTATAATTGGACTGGGCAGTGTCTAAAGTCTTAGACGCATAGGAAATAATAAAAGAATCCTTACCTTCACGCTGAGCCAGCGCTGCTCCTACTGCATGGTTGGAAGCATCGCACATGATTTCAAATGGCTGGCTCCAGTCGGGTCCTCTCACGATTGGGGCTTGAGTTAGAGCAGTCTTCAGCGTATCAAATGCTTGTTTGCAATCCTCACTAAACTCGAACTCAATGTCCTTCTGCAGTAATCTGGATAAGGGAAGTGCCACCTTACTAAAGTCTTTAATAAATCTCCGGTAGAAACCTGCATA
>NC_029780.3:81737231-81744218 GCF_000817695.3 Arachis duranensis | reverse complement strand
AAATTCAATACAAGGTTTGTATTAATACATCTATCTAATACTCTCGATAATCCATCTAAGCAAAGGGTAAAAGAATCACCATAAATACTAAAATCGTCCATAAAAATTTCCATACAGTCCTCAGTAAGATCAGAGAAAAGACTCATCATGCACCTTTGGAAAGTAGCTGGTGCATTGCACAAGCCAAAGGGCATTCTCTTATAAGCATAAGTCCCAAAAGGACATGTAAAAGTAGTATTTTCCTGATCCTCAGGAGCTATATGAATCTGGAAAGAACCTGTGTAACCATCTAGAAAGCAATAATGTGATTTACCTGACAGGCGATCCAGCATTTGATCAATGAATGGAAGTGGGTAGTCATCCTTACGGGTAGCTTGGTTGAGACGCCTGTAATCAATGCAGACTCTCCAAGCATTCTGAACTCTAGTTGCTATGAGCTCTCCATGCTCATTTTTTACTGTAGTGACTCCAAACTTCTTGGGTACCACTTGTACTGGGCTTACCCATTCACTGTCTGAAATGGGATATATGATACCGGCCTCCAATAGTCTGGTCACTTCCTTTTTGACAACTTCCAAGATGGTGGAATTCAATCTTCTTTGGGGTTGACAGACAGGTCTTGCTCCCTCTTCTAAAAATATTCTGTCTGCCAAAACGGGTAGCTTGGTTGAGACGCTTGTAATCTCCAAGCATTCTAAACTCTAGTTGCTATGAGCTCTCCATGCTCATTCTTCACTATAGTGACTCCAGACTTCTTGGGTACCACTTGTACTGGGCTTACCCATTCACTGTCTGAAATGTGATATATGATACCGGCCTCCAATAGTCTGGTCACTTCCTTTTTGACAACTTCCAAGATGGTGGGATTCAATCTTCTTTGGGGTTGACAGACAGGTCTTGCTCCCCCTTCTAAAAATATTCTGTGCTCGCATACTTGAGGATTGATTCCCACTATGTCTGCCAAGCTCCACCCGATTGCCTTCTTATGCTTCCTTAGTACATCAAGTAGCTGCTCTTCTTGTTGAGAAGTCAGTTCTCTTGCAATAATAACCGGAAGCTTATGCTCATCCTCAAGATAGGCATATTTGAGGTGTGGAGGGAGAGGTTTCAATTCTAACTTTTGATCATGGGCAAGCTCTGGATTATCTGGAGCTTGTGAAAATGGTGAAGTGTCCTCACTGTCAGTCAAGAGGGTCCCCACACTTGGACCTTGTCCAGTGTGCCTCTCTTTAAACTCTTCTTTTTGAACTTCAGCCACACTTTCGTCTATGACATCACACTGGAAGATAGAACGATCTTCTGGGGGATTGTCAATGACTCCATTCAGATTGAAGATCACTATACGACCATCTATTTCAAAGGAGTATGTTCCTGAAAAAGCATCCAACTTGAATTTTGATGTCTTTAGGAATGGTCTTCCAAGTAAGATCGATGATGGCTTATCTGAATCATTATGGGGCATCTCCAAGATATAAAAATCAGTGGAAAATGTAAGCCCTTTAATGTTCACCAAAATATCTTCAGCAGTGTGGTATTCTGGTGAGCTTGGTTCCTCCTGATTTCTCTCCTGCAGTGTGGTTCCAGACCTCAGGGTGATGGCATTAATGCCTCCCTTTGGATTGGGTAATGGTTGAGAGGGAATTCCAGTGGTGCTTGAAGGTTAGTTACTGGAATTTGGTGCTGAGCCAAGCTGTGTCATAAAAGCTTGCAGAGTAGAGGTGAGACCATTCAGACTGGCGTTAATACTGTTCACGATGGTACTTTCCATGGCCAGTTGTCTCTTCTCAAAAGCTTGTAATAAATCTTCATTAGAAGATACAGAAGAATGAGTAAATTGAGAGGTCTGCTGCTGATTGTTCGGTGGTCCTTGGTTTTACCTCAGGTGAGGTGCTCTGTAAGGTTGATTCTGCTGCCTGTTGTTGTTATTATTCCACCTCTGATTTCCATGATTATATCTGCCTCCTCTGTTATTGTTGTCCCTCCAATTCTGGTTAGAATTGTCCTGCCATCCGTGGTTATGATTTCCACCTTGATTGTACCCTTGGTTGGGGCGGTCATAGAAGTTGTGAGTGGATGCCACCATGTTGTCTTCTTGTTGGAGTTGCGGGCATTCATCAGTGTAATGGCTGTAATCAGCACAGATTCCACAAATTTTTTGTGGGACTAGCTGTTGGTTTTGCTGCGGTTGAGGAGGTTGAGCTTGCTGAGCTTGTTGATTCAACTGCATTTGCTTTAGCAAGTTGGTCATTTCACATATGCTTTGAGTTAGAGCAACAGTCTCTCTGCTAGAGGATACTTCTGCAACGGCTTTTGAACGGCCTTGTTTCTGCCTGTGGTTCCTAGTAGATTCAGCTAAGTCGCTGATCAATTGCCATGCCTCATCAGTGGTCTTGTACTTCTTTATAGACCCATTGCTGGCACTTTCCAATGTGGTCTTATCTTGGGGCCTCATACCCTGTGTGATATAGCTGAGTAGCACGATCTTGTCAATCATGCGGTGGGGGCATGCTTCCAGAAGGTTATTGAAGCGCTCCTAGTATTCAAAAAGAGTCTCATTGTCATCCTGAACAATGGTAGAGATATCCTTCCTCAGTTTATCAGTAACTTCAGATGGAAAGAATTTCTCCAGAAACTCCTTTCTGAGTGTATCCCAGTTGGATACATTTGCTAGAGGTTGAGTGTAGTACCACTCTCTTGCCTTTCCCTCAAGAGAGAATGGGAAGGCTTTTAACAGAATGGAAGTTTCTTCAGTGCCATCACGCTTAACAGTAGAACAAAAAGTCTGAAAATCCCTAAGGTGGTTGATAGGCTCTTGAGCAGGTAGGCCATGAAACTTGGGCATCAAATTTAGCAGTGCGGTCTTTATTTCAAAATCTGTACCTACCGCTGGATGATGCACCTGAAACGGTTGCATTGTAAAATCAGGGGCTCCTTCCTCCTGGATGGTAACTCTCCTAGCTGCCATGTTTTCTGCACGCAAAACAACCGAATCAGTAGAATGGGGGCTGGTTTCTTCCTCAGACTCACTTTCAAATCCGCCCTCATAGCGGATTAACCTGCGTTGTTCTTGCCTTATTTGTGAAATTGTTCTTTCAATTTCAGGATCGAATATTAACAAGCATTAGGATCGAATATTAGCAAGCGCGGATCAGGAAGTGAACGTGTCATTTGACGGAAGAAACATGCAGCTCATAGTAGCAAAATTAAATAAAAATGCAAATAAATAAATTCTAATTAATAAAATTAGCACTCTATTGCAACTCCCCAGCAACGGTGCCATGGGAAGCAGAAGCTGGTGAATTAAAAATTATTAAAATGATTATGTTGCAAGTATAGTTCTTAATTCACTAAAAATCTGCCTATCAATTTAGAAATATGTCACAGAGAGTTTAAATTAAAATTACTGGGAGTTTTAAGTCCCAGGTCGTCTCCCAACGAGTTGTAGAGAAGTGTGCTATCTTATTAATCAGATGTTCAAGAAGTTGAGTTGAGTAAATTGGGATTTAAATTGAGGGAAATTAAATAACATGAATAAAAGCCTTGAATAGGAATTAATTGGTTGGGATCTCTATCATTGATGGAGTGATTTTTAAGATTAATTTATAATTAATGGTTTCTCTGTTTGGTTATCCTTTACTAGGTAAGGGAAAGTCAAACAAGTTGAATTACTGGATCTGTTCACAAGTTACAACCCACTTAGTTCAAAGGGATTGGCGTCGGTGACAGGATGGTAATTCAACAGTTAACCCAATTACAAATTTTCTTTCAATCCTTCCAACTCAAGAGTTCCTTTTTAATCAATTCCCCATCAAGTAATGAAACTACTCACACATTGTAAATAATAAATCCATAAAACATGAAAGGGAATAAAAAAAACATAGTTATTGAAATTGAAATTGAATGAAAAAGAAATAATCCTTGCATTAAATAATCATAAGAGTATCTGAATGACAAAATTGAACAAAAACAAGGAACATGGAAGAATAGAACCAAGTTAAGAAGACAAACTAGAGTGATGAAGTCTTGATGAGGAAATAACTCTTCTCAATGTTCCAATGCCAAGATCAATTAAAGATTAAAAATTAAAAACTAGAGAGAAAAACCTAAGAGAGAAAACTAGATCTCGAAACTACTGAATGAATGTCTTTGTTTCTGCATATTCTCTGACTCTAGTCTGCTGTTCCAGGCCGAAAACTGGGCCAAAATAAGGTCCAAAAATCGCCCCCAGCGAATTCTGCTGATTATGCAGATCGCACATGTCACGCGATCGCGTCATCCATGCGGACGCGTCGCTTGCGCTTTTTCCTCGCCACGCGTTCGCGTCGTCCACGCTACCGCGTCGCTTGCGCTTTCCAATCCACGCGGCCGCGTAAGCCATGCGGCCGCGTCACTGCGATTTGCGCTCCACCGCGCGGTCGCATGAGCCATGTGACCGCGTCACTTCTCGCTGGTTATCTCCTCAAACTGTTGTGTTCCTTCCATTTTTGCTAGCTTCCTTTCCAATCTCCAACTCATTCATGCCCTATAAAGCCTGAAATGCTTGACACAAAGATCATGGAATAATGGAGAATTAAAATTAAATAATCAAGGTCTCTAGGGAGCAATTTTCAAACACATGTACTAAATTTAGGAAGGAAATCTAAATGCATGCTAAATTAATGAATAAGTGGGTAAGGATCATGACAAAACCACACAACTTCAGGCAACAAGATGGTGAAACTCTCTATAAGGCATAGGAGAGGTTTAAGGACTTAACAAGAAGATGCCCACCAGACATGTTCAATGAATGGGTTCAACTGCACATTTTCTATGAAGGTCTTTCTTACGAATCAAAGAAGGTCGTAGACCATTCATCAGGGGGTCTCTAAACAAGAAGAAAACCATTGAAGAAGCCATAAATGTCATTGAGACTGTGGCTGAGAATGACTACTTCTATGCTTCTGAAAGGAGCAACACTCGAGGAGTGATGGAGCTTAACCATATGAATGCACTGCTGGCTCAAAATAAGATGATCACCAAGCAGTTTGCCGATCTTACCAAGAAGATGGAAGAGAACCAAGTTACAGCAATCACCACTTCATCACCAGCTCAAGAAGGAGTGAATACAGGAGAAGAAGGCGACTGGTAACAAGCCAAGTATGTTGGGAACTCACCCAGGCAGACCCATGATCCATACTCCAAAACTTATAATTCTGGTTGGAGAAACCACCCTAATTTTGGGTGGGGAAATCAACAAGACCAAGGCCAAGACCAAAGACACCACAACCACAATCCCAACAACAATGCAACCTACCAACACTCAACACAAAGACCATACCAACACCCACCTAACCACCCTTCTGAACATCCATGTCAAAACCAACATGACCACTCTCAACCTCCTAACCTCAACCCACCATCACCAACTGAAGATAGACTCTCCAGAATTGAGACTCTACTTGATGGTATATGTAAGGAAGTCCAAGACAACAGAGTGTTCAAGGATGAAGTGTGAGCCAATATCAAAAACTAGGGAGACACCATCAAGAGGCTTTGATAAATTGCACCACTCACACTAACAGCCACTCTAACAAGAATAATCTCTTCATTTTCTTTCTTGTTGTGTGCTTTGTTAGTTGTATGACAGGAAGAAGAAGCGGAGCTTCAACTTCCTTTGATTCTGAACCTGAGAGGACCTTCCTTAGAAAAAGGAGGGAAGCAAGAGGGAAAAGAGTTGTTGGTGCTGAGGAAGAGGAGGAGTACTTTGAAACAAACATGGAGGAGAACCTGGAAAACAACCATGAAGGAGAAGCTCACAACCATGCCAGAGAAGGCCCTGAGAATCATGCTGGGCCAGAAAGAAGGGTTCTAGGCTCATACATCAATCCAAACCCAGAAAATTGCGGAAGTAGCATCCAAAAGCCAACCACACATGCCAATAACTTTGAATTAAAACCCCAGCTCATCACCATTGTTCAGAACAACTGTTCATTCAAAAGAAGCGCCCAAGAAGACCCCAATCAACATCTAACCACCTTCCTAAGAATATGTGACACTGTAAAGTCTAATGGTGTTCATCCTGATGCCTATAGACTGCTTTTGTTCCCCTTTTCACTCAAAGACAAGGCATCTAAATGGCTGGAATCCTTCCTGAAGGAGAGTTTATCAAATTGGGAAAATGTGGTGAACAAATTCTTGGTGTGATTCTACCCTCCTCAAAGAATCAACAGGTTGAGAGCTGAGGTACAAACCTTCAGGCAACAAGATAGTGAAACTTTCTATGAGGCATGGGAGAGGTTTAAGGACTTAACAAGAAGGTGCCACCAGACATGTCAAATGAATGGGTTCAACTGCACATTTCTTATGAAGGTCTTTCTTACAAATCAAAGAAGGCCATAGACCATTCATCGGGGGGTCTCTAAACAAGAAGAAAACCATCGAAGAAGCCATAGATGTCATTGAGACTGTAGCTGAAAATGACTACTTCTATGCTTCTGAAAGGAGCAACACTCAAGGGAAGAGCACGATAAGGCACTGATAGAAGAAACAAACACGGAAGCACAAACAATACACCTGATAATCCCTCTGGTTGACAAGCAATGTGGTCAGAAGGAACAACAGCCAAGTGTAACCCAAGAGGAGCTAGACCCACCAGAGTCATATGAGACCAGCAACAAAATCTTCCTGGAAAAAGAAACCACATGAAGCAAGGAAACATCAAGGGAAACAAAGAAAAAGGCCCCAAGGGGATGGAAGAACAAAAAGACCCTACAGAGGATTTTTCTCCAGGAGATGAAGTGATCTCTGCTTATTTTCCACCTATCCCACCCTATCTCCCCATTATCCCATCTCAGCTGCCTCAAGTGTACACTATCAGCAAAATTCTTTCCTTGGAACATGTGGAGCTTCTTAATAAAGCCAATGGAGACAGATTCATTGCAAGAGGGGAAGATTTAAAGCACTACCAACCATCCTGACAAAGGCCAAACGTCAAGCTAATGACGCTAA
>NC_029780.3:81732593-81736675 GCF_000817695.3 Arachis duranensis | reverse complement strand
CATAAAAGGAAAGCATAGTAAAATTGCAAGGAAAGTAAATCTACACTACTCAATTGCAAGGAATTAAACAACAACAAATCAAATGAACAATAAAGGAACATGAATCATAAATTCCATTAAAGAGAAATAGAAGAAACAAAAGTGCATGAACATAAAAGTAGAGAATTACAAGAATTAAATGCTAAACTAGAGAGAAGAGATGTAGAAGAAGAAGAATTACAAAAGGAAAAGTAAATCAAAGCATGAAATTAACCTAGATCTAAGAGATCCTAATGTACCTGTAATCTAATCCTAGAGAGAAGTGAGAGCTTCTCTCTCTAATACTAACTCTAAACTAATCCTAATGTGTGTAAATGATGGAATCCCCCTTTTGCCCTTCAATCCTTGGCTTTAAATAGCAGTTTAGGCGCCAAAGTTGGTTGGGATTGGGCTCCGCAACTCTTGAGAACTTGTTGGGTGTGAATTCACTTAAAAATCAAGTATCAGCATTGACGCGTACGTGCACAACACGCGTACGCGTCCATGGGCCATTTTGCAAGGTGCGCATAAGCGCCTGGTGCACGCGCGCGTCCATGGGCGAATTCAATTCTTTGCTTTTCATGATCTTCTTCACTTTGTATGCTTTCCTCTCACTCCTTTGATTCTTCCCTAGCCTTTTCAATATGAAATCACTAACAAACACATCAAGGCATCTAGTGGAATCAAAGGTGAATCACAATCATCAAGTTAAAGGCTTAAAAAGCATGTTTTCACATCTAAGCACAAATAAGGAGACAATCACAAAATCATGCTAATTCATTGAATAAACGCGGGTAAAAGGTATTAAAATCCCTTAAAATCAATACAAGATAAGCCCTACAAATGGGGTTTATCAGGGCACACTAAGATGGCACATACACAATTCATATCATGTTAGTCTTAGGGCCTTAATCAAATCTTTTTACACTACATGATCACAAACTAAGTTTGGTGTCACCAACGTTGCATGCATGAGCACTTAGTTGGTCGGTTGGTTTGCATTCATGAATGGCACTTAGTTAGTCAAAAGCAAAAAAAAAGTAGTTAGCCTCCCATCCCTATTTTTCCACCACAATTCAAACTAATCTCTCTTTTCTTTTGTCTTGCAAGGAAATTGAAGGGAATATTGGAGCGAACTGATGGGACAACCAAAGGAAGGGGGTTCGGCCACTCCACCAAAGGAACTACACACTTGTCTTCAAGGGGAGTACCTTGGGAAGTGTTTCCATGCAACATTAGGAGCAGGATAGCCTTGGAGATCGAACCAATTAATTTATAAAAATGGTGATCCTTGTGCCCATCTAATGCCAAACCCTAACCGTCCACTATTAAGCCGTACCATCAATCCGCACCCTTCAATCACCCGTCATCCACCTATATAAATGACCCCCACTGTATACCTTTCCATATTCAAATATCCTTCCATTTCATCTTTCTTCTTTCTTTCGAAGCACAAACCCAACACTTCTGCCCTAAACACGTTAACACAATCTTCTAAGCTACACCCTATCTTAACCCGGCCAATCTACATCATCAATCCATACATCTCAACACCTTCACATACCTACTCCTAATCATGGCATCATCAAGCTCCAAGAGGCGAAAAGGAAAGGAACCGGTGGAGAGCACTCCTTTTGATGAAGGGAGATTCAATACCGCCTTCTATGAGCTTCAATTTGAACGGATAAAACACAAGAAAATACTGCCAGAATTGACATTCCAGTTCAACGATGATGAGCGCCCACAGATTAGAGAGAATATTGGACAGAGGGGTTGGCAAGAACTCACGAACCCAGAAACAAAGATAAATGAAAATCTCGTCAAGGAGTTCTATGCCAATGTAGCCAGAGAAGACACTACCAGGGCTCCCACCTTCAAAAGCTACGTGAGAGGAACAGAGGTGGACTTCAGTCCCAATGCTATAATGAGGACTCTTCATCTGAGATTTCCACATTTTGATGAGCTTAGTTATCAAGCAAGAATAAGTAATGGCCTCGACAATGATGAACTTGAAAAAATTGTGAATGATATGTATGTTATAGGATCTGATTAGGAAAGGTATTCAGATAAGAGACCACTGATAAACCCCATTTTTAGGGTTTATCTTGTATTTATTTTTAGGGATTTTATGACCTTTTACCCACATTTATTCAATGAAATAGCATGGTTTCATGATTGTCTCCCAATTTGTGCTTAAGTGTGAAAACATGCTTTCTAGACCTTAAATTAGTTAATTTTAATTCACCTTTGATTCCACTAGATGCCTTGATGTATTTGTTAGTGATTTCAGATTGAAAAGGCTAGGAATGGATCAAAGGAGTGAATAGGAAAGCATGCAAAGTGGAGAAATCATGAAAAGCCAAAGAGTTGAACTCGCCCATGGACGCGCGCACGCACCAAGCGCTTACGTGCACCTTGCGAAATGGCCCATGAACGCGTACACGTCAATGCTGATACTTTATTTTTAAGTTAATTCACGCCCAACAAATTCCCAGGAGTTGTGGGGCCCAATCCCAACCAACTTTGGCGCCAAAGATGCTATTTAAAGCCAAGGATTGAAGAGCAAAGGGACTTTTGATCATTCACACTCATTATGATTAGTTTAGAGTTAGTTTTAGAGAGAGAAGCTCTCACTTCTCTCTAGAATTAGGATTAGATTAGGTTTAGTTCTTAGATCTAGGTTTTAATCTTTGCTCTCATCTACTTCTACTTTTCAATTCCTTGTTGTTACATTCATTCTTCTTCTATTCTTTTGTTGTAATTTTCTTTATGTTGCTTCTATGTTTTGTTTTAGATCTACTCTTGTTCCTTTTATTTTATTTCAATTCAATTCAAGGTAATTCGAAATAATTGTGTTTCTTTTGATTGTTGTTATAAATTCCTTGGAATAATTGTGGTTAGATTTTATTCTCGTTGTCAATTTACTATGCTTTCCTTTTACGCCTTCCAAGTGTTTGATGAAATGCTTGGTTGGATTTTAGAATAGAATTTTATGCTCTTAGCTTGGAAAGGTAACTTAGGAACTCTTGAGTTACTAATGTCCAAGTAATTGATGATTGGGAGCCATTGACTCTAGTTCTCACTAATTGAATTAGTGGAGAGTTAGGACCTATGGACTTGTATTAATATATCTCATTTAACTTTACTTTACTACTAATTAGAGGATGATTTAATGAGATAAATTGATGGACAAAATTGTGATCCTTAAAGTTGTACTCCCTCTTTGTATTTGCATGAGATTTATTTAATGGCTCTTTCAAAAATACACCAAAGAGATCATGGTATGATGAATTGGGATCTTAAACGATCCCTGATTGGGATCTTAATAATCCCTGGTGTGATCATAACTCCGTTCAACTTAACCAGCAAGTGTACTGGGTCATCCAAGTAATTTCTTACGTGAGTAAGGGTCGATCCCACAGAGATTGTTGGTATGAAGCAAGCTATGGTTACCTTGTAAATCTCAGTTAGGCATATTAAATTGGTTTATGGTGAGTTCGAAAATTAATAAATAAATAGAAAATAAAAAGGGATAGAAATACTTATGTAAAGCAATAGTGGAAATTTCAGATAAGTGTGTGAAGATGCTGTGCTCCTCTCGTATCTCTATTTTCTTATTATATTCATCCAATCCTTCCTACTCCTTTCCATGGCAAGCTGTATGTAGGGCATCACCATTGTCAATGGCTACATCCCATCCTCTCAGTGAAAACGTTCCTATGCTCTGTCACAGCACGGATAATCATCTGTCAGTTCTCAATCAGGTTTGAATAGAATCCCTTGATTCTTTTGCGCTTGTCATCACGCCCAGCCTTCAAGAGTTTGAAGCTCGTCACAGCCATTCAATCCCAGAATCCTACTCGGAATACCATAGACAAGGCTTAGACTTTCCGGATCCTCATGAATGCCGTCATCTATCTAGCTTATACCACGAAGATTCTGTTGGGGAATCTAAGAGATATGTGCCCTGCCTAAAGTAGAACGGAAGTGGTTGTCAATCACGCGCGTTCATAGGTGAGAATGACGATGAGTGTCACGGATCATCACATTCATCAAAGTTAAGT